>NW_021939471.1:0-224153 GCF_001715985.3 Manacus vitellinus | reverse complement strand
TGGAATGGGCTGCCCAGGGAAGTGGTGGATTCTCCATCCCTGGAGGTTTCTAAGATGAGACTGGATGTGGCATCAGTGCCATGGGCTGGGAACTACGGTGGGATTGGATCAAGAGTTGGACTTGATGATCTCAGAGGTCCTTTCCAACCCAGTTGATTCTATGATTCTATCTAAACTCTTACCTTCCCACTACCAAAGCACACCTTTGCTGTTGAGATGACAGTATTCTCAGTGGGGTAGAGCCCAGACAACAGCTCTGCTGGCCCTGGAGCCTGCAGCCAGGGCACCGTGGGCATGAAGTGCCCAGAGGCGTCAGCGGGGCTTGCCCGGTGTGAGTGCAGACAGAAGTGGTCTGGCAAATACCAGAACAGCTGGAAACCACATCCCAAAACACAGCTCACCTTCCAACGTGCTGACTGTCCTCCTGTGAAAGGGAGGGGCAGGAACACCCTAATCTGGAGGCCAAAAAACATTCCCCTGGTCTGACACAGATCACAGCCCCTGCTCTCCCTATGCTCCTGAAACCAACTGGAAGGAGCCACAGGATTTTTTCCCCCTCTCTCAACCAGTGTAAGCCCAGCACCATCTTGACAAGTGTTTTTGGCCCACTTCAAGAAGTCTTTCAGACCACAGGTAAAGCATTTCTCATACAGTAGATCTGCCAAAGGAGCGTTCACAGAAGCTCCAAGGGCAAGCAGAGAGGAGTGTTATGCTGTAAATATCAACAGCAGAGGCCAGGAAGCAGAAAACCTCTATGAAACTCATGCACTTCACAGCAGTTTCCCAAAAAACTTGTCTAAGTGACTTTTTAGTTTTCCATTTCCTAAAAATCTCTTCCTCTCAAAGGGAAAAAAATGAAAATACAGATGAGTAAACAGATTGACAAGGGGATATCACTGAGACAGGTAACAGCAAAAACAATTCCTTAGGCAAGGTTATGGCTAATGTTTTGTTTTACAGCAAGAAGAGATATCAACATCAGTAAAGGAAGCAAGAATAACCTTCACTACTGAAGTAGAACTCTGAACAAAATATGTTTCAAACTGTTGCAAATACCATTAAATCCCCAGACAAGTTGCTAATGGTACAATCTCAAGGAAAAAAAAAAAGAGAAATAGAAAACTTACTTGTTTCACAAGAACAGTTCTCTAGATCTGTCTTTTAAAGCATAAGGAAAAATGTAATTTTAAAATATCGCACTTCTCAGCATATTTACTTGTAAGTAATTATTTTGTATTGTGCTTATCAATGATTATGCTGTTAAGGTTTAGTGGATTACATTACTCATGGAACAAACTGCAGTTTATACTGTCCAAACAAAAGGAGTAATTTTAAAAATCAGAAACTTCCTCTATTATTTGATTCACTATGACAGAATAACCAGGAGATAAGAGGAGTTTTCTTCCAATTCACAAGCAACAGTGTCAAGTCAAACATGGTGAAAGATTTCAGTCATGTCAGGCTAATTTTTACTGCACTGTACAAGAACTTACAAATGTCAGATGCTCAGAGCCAGTAGAAAGGCTTTACACATGTTCTCTCCCAAAGAGCTCAGACACTTTCATCTGCTTCCAAAAGACAGACAGATGGCAAACATCTTGCTCACTTGCAGACAAGAGGGCCTGTATTTCACATCCCATTAGCCATTTGATCATCTAGATGAAATCAGAAAGAAATTTTCATCTGTCCCACCAATTCCAGGTGGATAATGGAGCTCCTAAAAAGCTTTGTTAGTGTTTTGTTTCTAACAGCAACAGAGTGAGATTTGGCAGTGGGATCCACCATGAACAGGTAAACACAGCTCTTAAAAATAAACCAGTTCTGGCAGAAAAGACACTGACCCCTGAGCTTTTTGACTCACAGGATGAATAATTTTCCAGAATTTCACACACAGTCCTTGCTTGGATGGATAGGTACAGGTAAAAGAAAGATATGCCCTGGCACTGAGTATAGTTGCTTCTATGTTGGCATCATCCTCTCCTCTGGAAGAGCTGATTGCTCCATAAGCAATTTAGAGAAGCTATTTATTTAATTCCTGGCAGATTACTTTCAAACCCTCCCTTGCATTTTCTCTAGGGGTGGAGGTGTGAGGGGGAAAGAAGCATTTGAAATCTTCAGGTCTCAAAACAGCAGCAAATTCTTATTAATACCCTGAAATTTTTCAGGTTCTATTTACTGTATTCATTGCATTTTCACAATCACATTTTAAAAAGGGGTTCTGGTAGAAAAGGCAGAGACCAAAAGACTCATTAGGTATTCCAACAGTAATCTCCAAATAAAGCACTCCAGTTTCAGAATTAAGTTTAGATCCACTTACAGTAAAAAGCTCATCACATTTAGCAAATGCACTGTAGAGGTACAAGAGTTTTATGAAAGAGTTTAATAAGTTTTAATAAAAGAGTTTTACAAAAGGCACCATTTTACTACTCTACTGAAGAGCATTTGGCCAATCCTGAAAAGTGCATTGGACACACCGTTGTGCCCATATGCTCAAAAGGTCCCACAGGACCACTCTATGAGCTTCCCTCAATGTGCATTAAACTTAATTGAAGTCCTAAAGCTGATTAGTGATGTTCCAAAGATGATTAAGATAAAGTGAAAAACCCAGATGTCTGTTTAGACAAAAGCAACCAGAAAATGCTGGGTAGGTAAGTGAGAGAAGAACGAGGAGAGATGTGCCTGCATCTCCCCACACATGCCCCTGTATTATCTTTACTCCTGTACAGACTTCACAGGACACACCACATGTTTGCTTCACTGTAATTTTCTCTCCAGAAGCTCAAAAGCCTTGCTCCAATTTATTATAAATGTAAAATGAAAGAAATAATCACCCTTTCCCCAAGGGCTCTGAACTATGACAACACAAATGGTTTTGTATCTCTTTGAAGTCACCAGTTTGGGGTTATTGTAAAAGCTCTTTGGGTCTTGTTTTGTTTTTTAGTGTAAAAGATCGATACAAAATTAACAGAGATCATCCTCTTATAGAAACCAAGAGGACAACATTATTTCATTATTGAATTCTAGTTATCTGCTGGACTTCAAGACTGCCTTTTTATACTTTAATTAATTTGAGGATGCTTGTTCCACAACTCCCTCCCAAAGAACCAGAGCCCTGTATAATCTCTGGGCACACAGCCTGCTGTGCAGTTTATATATGCTGGCTTTCTTATCTTTCACAGTCCAG
This sequence comes from Manacus vitellinus, assembly GCF_001715985.3. Classification (NCBI taxonomy): domain Eukaryota; kingdom Metazoa; phylum Chordata; class Aves; order Passeriformes; family Pipridae; genus Manacus; species Manacus vitellinus. The sequence continues at coordinate 220,969 of NW_021939471.1, read as the reverse complement.
TTCCTCCAATCACTTAGTTCCCAGTGCTAGAGATCACATGACAAAAAAAGAGAAACCACTGTCATAAGAATTTCTAATACCTGATTTTCTCATAATCAATGTATTAACATATTACAAACTGCTGAAATGATGACATACAGAAGTGTCATTGTCTTGACAAGAGTTTAGAAAATGTCACTCACTTCCCAAAGACAAAATCCATGATACTGAACACAATCCCTTATTATCACAGTCAACAGACTTATCATTACTGTTAATACATTCAGAATCTTTGCTTTAATTGGTTAGCCTCAAGGACAGTACTAAGTTTTATTTGTACAGCTGAGATGGGCTTTATTAAGTGATTTCAATAGTTTTCAAGATAGAGAAAAATTGGCAATACCCATTTTCTCACTTCTACTAAATGAATCTCAGGGAGAGTGTCTTGAAAACTATATTATATTGCTTTTTAGGCTTTAATACTACAGTCCTTTTGCTTGTCTGAAGACATTCTGAAGCATCCAACCATTTTGATAAGGTGGTGATATGAAGTTAAAAACTGACACAAAAGCAGGGGAACCAAACTCCTATTTATGACAAATTAATCTCATCTCTGTCTTTTAGATCATGTGTGTATTACATAGTTTGTTATAATGTCTATCCAGGAGGAACATTCAGGTTTTGCACACCATTACAATTATTATTAATCTTATTTCAAGATTTTGGCAAGTGATCCATCCTAGAGGAATGTAGTAGAAAATACTGAAATAGAGACCACCACATCACAGAATTTCCAAGCTAGCCAGTGCTAGCTGTATCTTTGAACACAGCTGGGACTAAGGACAACATGTATATGTTTGAAAACACAATAGATCAGCAGGTTTAGACTCCAGCATTCACCACATCTCACACAGAATGGTGTTGGTTACTTGGCACTGGGAAAATGCAATTCCATTCCCTACTCCAATTAACATCCATGTAGTTGAAATATGCTGCAAGTCTAATGCCATATTCATAGTTTGTTCAACTTTGCATAGAAAAACAGTCAGTGAGGCAATTGTAATATTTGGGAATGAAAGACTGTCTTCTCCCACCATTTACAAGCACATGACACTTGACTGCAATCCTTAAACCACTACTCAAACTCACTCCCCAGGTTTGCACCAGTCTGTTGAGCCTCCAGAATCAGAGGAGAGAAAGAAATAGAGATCATCCTCCTAAATACTGAGAGGAAATTCAGGCAACTGCCAACAGCAAATTCAGTGACTGATTCCATAAGTGAACTGCTGCATGTAAAAGAAGAGGGATGTGAAAAGTAGGTACCAACACCTGTCCTGTTCTCAAAGAAAGTAGTTTTTTAAGTTTCAAGTTTTTTTCTTGAAAATTTGAGGGGGAAAAAAAAAAAAGAAAAAAACACTAAAAAAACAACCTCACAATGTTTTGGATTCATATACAAACACAACTTCATGGATACTCCTTCAATACTGGTTTTCCAAAAGATTTTAATGTTGCTATACAATCAAAGGATCAGCCACTCAAGAGAGCAAGCTGCACATCTCTACTGGTATTTATGTATTTCACTGAAGTTCATTTCAAAAAGAAATAGCTAGGAGTGCTGAAAAAGAACCAGCTTGTGTGAAATTGTCATCTTAAACGGTCTTGCTGTTGTAATTTTTATTGGTAAAAAAATGAGCACAAAAGTAATAATTGAGAAATGCAGCAACATACCAGAATTTCTGTGAGAGGGAATAGTCATTATAGCTCAGTGCTATAAATATCATGCTTGAACACATCACATCTTTAGCTACAGTTTTCTGCACTTTTCTAAAACCCATTCTAAGAGAAAATTTGTGCAAGAAAACTCAAGCAGAGCTCATTCTTTGGAAATTGCTTTAATACATATGCACACGCATAGATGTGCACTCTCAGCTGTCTCACTGATGGCAGGCAGACAAAAGGACTGTTACTGAATTCTGACATTTTTGACTCTGCTTTTGAAAACAAAAAAAAAATATCAAGCAGCTGAAGAACAGCAGCATCTGGATTACTTGAGAAAAACTGTGCTTCTCAAAGAAAGAAAGCGGTATTTCAACAATACCCACGTCAACTTCAACACAAATTTATATATATAAAGAAAAAAAAAATGAAAAAAAAACTAGTTCTGTTATGGTTGGGGGGGGAGAGATGAAAATCAAGACAACAAATTCACAGTTACCTTGCAAACTAAAAGCATAAAGCCTTATTTCAGCTGGGAGAGAAAATTACATGTGGAAGTACTTACATGCCTAGATAAACTGGAAAAGAGATGAAGAGGAAGTACTGTTGGAAGCTGGGAGTGATGGAGACATTAAGTAGCACAGTGTATTTGTGGACAGAAGTTCTCCATCTCTCTGCCAAACCTCTGCTCCTTTTTCTTCTCCTTGTTTATGACATGCTTTGCTTTCTTTACACAAGGAGGTATTCTGTCTTTTAAATGGTCCTAGCTGACCATCCAAGCTTAAATTAATCCTTTTGGTGTTGAGGGCAGCTCATATTCCTTGCTGTTGCTCCATGAACACAGGACAGTTCACTCAGACAAGGCCTTTGGCAAACAATACTCTATTTTTCATTCAAGGAATTTATAACCAAGAGGTTCTCCTCCAAATGCCCAGAATAAAAAGAGGAGGAATCCACCACCACACCTTTATGTCTGCTAACCTACCTGATTTGGGAAACAATCACACACTTATTATACCATTTTATTCAGCTGCTTGTTGCTATTAGGAAACTTCAGACTAATTGTGTGTTTAATGCTATTTCATGACACTAAGTGGTTATCTTGCCTGCCACTGTGTTATTTAAAACATTAGCAGCCTTAAGATCTTGCAGGACTGCTCTGGATGTGTGGTACAAACACAGCTCTGCACTGTTATGGAGCTCCCTGTCAAAAGGATGGCATTTACTTTTCGAAGTTTCCCACTTTTTTGGCTGAGGTAAAAGGGAGCAAATGCACAACAAAAGCCAGTTAAACTTGCCTGTGTATCCTCCCTTAGGTTACTTTTCATGAGACACACATTTTAGCCCTGAATTCTCACCCACCTTCACCTCTATCCCACAACTCAGACTAAACTGAGTGATTTTTGGGGGAATACATCTGTAACCTGGCACTGTGTCCGTGGTTTCCAGCACTGAATAGATTCATTCACATGAAACCAAATCTTTGCTTTGCTCAGGGTCATGAACAACCTCACTAGTGACATTTGCATCTATTGATCTGCCTGTTTTGGGAATACTCCATTACAGGATGTTGATCAAAATTATAAATTGCTAGATCTACACTTTCCATTTCAAAGTCATTTTCTTTTTTTACCCATAAGAAGAGTCATCCTTTCATACCTGTTTTTACTTATCTGTACTGTGCCAGTTTCAAACTGGTATTTTTTTCCTGGACACAGAGTCAGTAAACAAATTGTATAGAACTTCCTTGGTGATAAATGGAAAGTTGCTAACAGACACTGCTACTTTCCCCCCTACTGAAAAAGTTATTTTTGAGAACTGTCTTTAATCAAGAGACTGCTAGCCATCAGCATCTTCCTCTTCAGCAAGAGCTAATAAACTCTGTTGAAAGGATACCTACCCAGCAGCACCAAAATTTGAGCACAAAATCCCACTGTAAAGACCAAGAACATAGTTCAAATACTGTGTGATATCCACAACTAAACTCTGTGATAGATTTTAGTGCAGTCCAAGCTCTAGAATAATGCAATTTTGTGATATTTCCAGGTACAAAGTCAGTTTTACCATGTTATCAATCAGAGGTATTTTTAGAAGCAAGGAGATCTGCTCCCCGAACCAAAGGAAAAAAGAAATATAGACTTGCCTTTAAACTTGTAACAAATTACCACTTTCACTCAAGGTTAAAATATCATGTTTTATCTTGTACTTGTCACAAAGCCGTTATCTGTGCAATTAATTTGGCTTATCTGATTAACAGAAATTCTCTAAACTGCAGTAAATCATTTCTCTGAGCTCGATAGCAATTGAGTTACTAGAAAATCACCTGGCTTAGCTGTCAGTTCTTCTAAAATATCCATATAGCTGCCACCATCATAGTATTTGATGCTTTCTTTTATCACATAATAAGGGTTTGCCAACTTCACAGGTCAGAGTTGCATTTGACAGCTGGGAGAGCAGAGACACAGGGACTGATGGTCAGGAGAAGAACCTTCTCCCACCTTTTAGCACTAAAGGAGAGACCACATTTAAAAGCACATATAAAAATGCAGAAGCAGGTTCTGGAAACCAAAAACTCTGTGTTTTGAGTGAACACCCACAAGATAATTTAGATGCACATTTTAATTCTGAACGACTCGGCGGAGGGGAGAAATAACGGGAGCCTTAAGACTGGCAGTGTTAGATGAGCTCTTGTTCAGAAATCTGTCAAAACATCACGTGAGTGACAACTCATAAAACACACAGGGCCTTTGTGATAGAAAATTGCAAAAGCACCGAGCCATGCCATTTATTTAAAGGTAACAGAGAGCTCCTCCTGGATCCTTGCAGCACCACACTCACTCTCAGGGCTGCCCCCTTAGCCCCGAGCTGCTGCCACAGACATGAGGGCACTCAAGAATGTGACAGTTTTTTAGAGGTCTTACATATCATTGTCCCACTATGGCAGAGTAAACAGGTGATAATGGACACACTGGAGAGTTACTCTGGGAGCAGTAGGTCTGCAGAAAGGATTAAATTCCTCCAGGAAAAGAAAACGTTCTCCAGGAGGAAGGGATGCAGGCAGAACGTAGAACAGGGCCTGTGATGGAATCCCATACACACATGAACCTCAGGTCACAAATAAAAAGTTTCATTTTTAATATCTAAGTTAATCTACACGTTTCTGATTTTGTAATATCTGTTTTTGTTTGTTTTTCAACATGATTTTATTTTAGGTGCTACAAACTTCACAGAAGGACTTCAATAGTTTTTTTTAAAAAAACTACCATAGTGTAAAAATAGGAATACACCAGGCCTTGATTGTCTGTTATTCTGTATCATTGAAACATGACCTATTTGATATCCATGTCCGATATTCTTTAATTTGATTTTTATTTTAATTAACCAAAACTTAAGTGTCCCTAACTGTTAAAGCAGATTTTGGTTTAAAGCTAGCAGTATTCAAATTACATTTATTACGAATTCTCCTTTGTCAGGATTTTTCATCTCCATCTCAGATCTCATAATGACTTAAAAATTGAAAATAAAAAAGGTTTTACATAGCTTAGAGAGTCAATTAGGTAAGTATTCATGACAAAACCATTTGTCATTTTTGAGTTGTCAGAGACTTACCACCAAAAAACCCATATCTTTGCTCACACTGTTTTTCAAACATTTCTAAGACTAGCTGGCCTTTGCACTTCCATTCCAGGAGCAAATGAGTGTCCCAATTACCAAAACAGTTAAAAAAACCTCAGGAAATAACATTATAAAACTGTGGAACCATCACTTCTAATAGGCCTAAGCCCTTGAATACACTTTGAGGAGCTCCAGCCTTCCCAATCCTGCACTACAAACGAGTTAAAGGTGAGGATGGAAAGGAAGCAGCAACTCATTACAAAAAGGAAGTATTCCAAATGAGGGAGAAAGGCACTGTATTGCTTTAATACTTATATTACTAGTAACATTTTTAATTTAGTTACGATACTTCTGTTTGTAAAAGAATGAAAACAGCCTCAAAACATATATAAAACATGATGAACAAATCTGTAAACTTTTCTGAAACTGAACTACATGTGGTTATTTATAAATATAAACCCAAATATATAAACAATGGGAGGATAAATAAAATGTATTACAACATAGTCCCTTCAGTCTTAACAACAATATTACATGTTTTTATAACAAACCAAAATGTGAAATGTAATTATTTCCCTGTCTCAAGAGTGATAGAAAGACTGTAGTTCACCTTATGTCCTTCAGGAGGACATAAAAAATACAAACCCCCTTCGTACTTGTTAGGAATGTTAACTCTGGGGAGAGAAATCTTAAAAATAAAGTAATTCATAAATGAAAATAAGAAGTGGTAACCGTTTGCATTTGGAAGTTTGGAATAAAGTCTTTTTCAATTTCACATGTCATTTAACAGGTGTCAGATAAAAAAAAGGAAGAAGCATTTGCTGTGCAAAGCCACTGAGCTGCTTACCACAGAGAGATTGCCTTTATCATGACTTAAAAATATGGAAGAACAGACTTGCAGTTAAAAACAGGATGAGGGTTAGACAGAGGGCGACTGGGTAACTTCTGTCTGCCTCCCTACTACAAAGAATAAATACTGCAGAGATGTCTCCCAAAACCACCTGAGTTCACCTCTGATGGTTTGATTCATTGATTTGTCTGTTTACTCATGAAGAAAAGTATAACCTCTATAAATGCAGAATGTGGCAGCCACTGTGTGTTCCTAAGAAGTACAGAAACAAGTCATTTTGAGGAGGAATTTCAACAGCAGAACATAATTAACTGAAGAGAGCCCTCAGACAGTGAATAGGTAAGCACCAGACATGGAGATTTTTTCCAAACACAGTTCCAGCAGTACCTGTGGTTTGGGGTGGAGGTGGGGCAATTCTTCCTTTTGGAGAAGAATCACAAACGCGAGAACAAAACCCGCGAAGATTTCGTTGGCTTTTTTTAAACACAGATCACCTGTATTCAGGCTGGTGTCAGCCTTTTGGGCAACCAGTTCAGACACGTCTGCCTCCACCTGTCATGGCTGGGACCCTATTTCATTCTGTCAGCTGGGCTATTCTGCTTGATTCCAGCAGATTGTAAAGGCAGGCACGCTGATGCAGCAAGACATCCCAGAATTTAATCCACTGCATCACGTGGATTCCCTGGCTGCTGACACTTCTGAATGACAGATCTTGATAATGATGAAGCTCTTTCTTCTATAGGGGAGCCCTCAGTTCTTATGGTTATTTAAATTAACAAGGAAAAAGCAGCTAGAATTACATGTCTCAAACATACCTTACATTAAAGAGTAGAGTTTGACCTTACACATTATAGCAAAAGGCATTGCAATGCACCCTTTTATTTTAATAACATGGCAAAAAGTTTGAGATAAAGCAGTTTTAAAACTATATAACTGCCTGACTTGCAGAGATGCCAGAGCCTAATGCTGAAGTAAAAATAATAATGCAACCCAGAAGCAGGTTAAAAAAAAAAAAGGCTAATTGCCTTTAAAGAAGAACTTAATTAGAAACGTGGCAGAATCTTCACCACCCGCAAACTTTTAGAAGTTTAATGGCCCTCTAAAAAAGGAGTGACTCTCCCAAATGGCAGAATGCCTGCAGTTAAGGTGACTGCAAGAAGCTCAAGGTAAGACACTGACAGAGATCTGGAAGGAATCTCACATTTTGAATCGTTTGGCTGCAGCTTTGGTTGGCTCCTCGCCAGCACCACCGGCGGTGAAAGGATCCGAGACAAAGCAGTGATAAAACCAGTCTGGAGGCTTGAAAGGAGAGGCAGAGATCCAGCAGCAGAGACAGGGGGAATGGTGGCAGCTTGGCAGGAACAGTGAAGGAGAGAAATGGAGCTAAAAATAGGCAGATCATGGACAAAAATATGGAGCCCACAGATTTTTATGGGTGCATTGGAACTCGTTATGTCCCCTACAGGACACACAGGAACCACTCAGGAATCAAGAAAATCAACACTCACAACCAAAACACAATCCAGAACGAAACACCCCAGTCATGTAAACATCTTGCAGTTAAGACAGGGTTTCACTGCTTTGCTTGCAGGCTTAAAGATCTATAGGAAGAATTTCAAAAATCCAGACTGTGTAAATGACAACTCCACACAACTATTTGAACACCATCTTCATATGTTTTACTCACATTCAGAACACCATTTCACGTACACTACACAAACAAAAAATTGGTTTTAATTGCTTTAAGGGAAAAATATGTTTTAAATGTATATACTTATTAGTTATATATGGTTAATGTTCCTTATTAAAACAGACCTTTTTTTTTTTCCCTGAGTTGGAAGGGACCCACAGGGATCATCGAAGTCCAACCCTTAGGCCTGCACAGGACAGCCCCAAGAGTCACGTTATGTGTTTCATAGCATTGTCCAAACCCTTCTTGAACTCTGTCAGGCTTGGTGCTGTGACCATTTCCCTGGGAAGACTGTTCCAGTGCCTGACCACCCTCTGGGTGGAAACCACATCCAAACCGCGACCCATCATTTTTATCACCCGATGAGAAAATGTTTTGTACAGTTTTGACTCAATCACATTAAAGTACAGCTACTTAAAAAAACCCCAACAATCTAGACAGTAGCTTCTGATTCCTTAAAAACTTTGCCAATGCACTTGAATTACTCACCAACCTCTCTGGCTGAAAAGCACTGCACAGAAACACAGCTATGCAAACACGCACAGCCCTGATGTTACTCCATCAGTAGTCACATAAATAGTCTCATGTTTGTTTTAACAGGTTCATGAAGCAGTTGTGCTCCTCCCTGCCTTCTGTCCAAACACTCCCACTCATCCTGCCCTTCTGCACAGGCACAAGCAGTTCCTCTGTCAGGGAAGACTGCCGGGGGAAAACAGCCAAAAAAAAAAAAAAAGTGTTGAAGTTTTCTCTGATCAGTGCAACAAAAAGTCAGGGCTGACAAAAAACACTGGAAAGTGGAAGAAGAGCAGGACCATCTCTGCCAGCTTCCACCCTGGCTTGTACTGTGGTACTGAACTGGAAATCCCAGCATCCTGGGAAATCTTTCAATAAATAAGGCTCTTTTCTTAGGTGGGTGACAGTCACTCTTCAGTCCACAGAAAGGTTGTGCCAAAATAGTCAGAAAAGACAGGCGTTCAACACATTTATGCTCAATTTGCTGCCTCTAGAGGCATTCTGAGACATCAATTCTGCTTGACAAAGCCATTTAGATGCTAATGCAGAGACAAATTCTCTATATCTTATAAAAATTGTTTTAAGTAACTGAAGGTAGCTCAGAACTCAACTTATAAGAAACGTAAAATATCAATACGTGCAAAAGTCAGTTCATTAGCTCGCTCTAACCACACCAAGGCATTTTATTATGCTCAGTTATTGGAATAGGCCATTAAAACATAAATCCAAATATGGAGCCTGGGCAAAAAAGTATTATGGCAGCTCTGATGAAACAAAACTTTCCCAATGAAACGTTAAATGACAATTTTGCTTTAAGTGCGACTGCTTTCTAAACCTTCCTTGAGATTTTAACTTCACATGCCTATTCAAAAAAGAGCACAAGGGGCATTATGTGTCCCACTGGCCCCTCCTGCAGGCCTCCAAAGAGCACTTAAGACAAACACTAATTTATAGTATTACACTCCTGGATTTCAAGTATCTCAAATTCCACTTCAGGGTATTAGGCCAACTGCTGTTTAAATTATGTGTAAACTATCTGAATCATGACCCTCCACTGGAAAAGTCTGCTGTATAGATCGTGTCCTGAGGGAGCTGAATGCTGTAATGACAACTTACCACTGAGCTAATCAAGAATCAGAAAACAAAGTTACAATTAACTAAAGCAGAGGCACTGAAAAAACAAATCAATAGTGCTATCCAGCTGAACCAGGTCATGCACACCAGAACCTCCTGCTATTTACTACTGCAGGACGTTACTCCTACAGGAAAAATAAATTCTAACCCTCTGCAAAACAACATAAGGATGTTGAAACATGTCTTTTTACATTGCCACAGTGAAATCAGAACATGTTCACTGTTCTGGGGCTTTTGCATCCCATCGCTGGTCAACGTCTGATTTTGAAAATATCAGTGATTAATCCTGGCCCTAAAGATTTCTGCATGTGAGTCTCTGCATTTTCCATGTAATTTCTGCTCTAACTTCACACTGCTACATTCTTTATTTGCTCCCTAAGCAGTGGACACCAAAACTAAATACGCCTTTAAAAGTCCAAGGATTCAATGTTCTTAAAATAAAGCCTTTGCACATTAAACCAGCTTTGCCTTCAACATCCAGAATTCCACACACTGCATAAGCCTGCTGCAAATCAGCAAAAGAATTTCAGTCTAAGCATCTTATACAAATCTGTTTCAAGTAAGTCTATATTTACAAGATATTTCTGTGTTTTGGACTGATAATGAGTCTCATCAACATTTTTTGCCAGTAGGTCTGGTTCTGTGGAAGGAGAGACCTATCAGGTAGTCTCAAGTGCAGAACTAAAAGGAGAATCCCATAAATGGAAGAGATTTTGAGTTTCTCTCATCAAAAAGACAGAAAAATCAAGTCATGAACACACACACATTGGCTTCCTGAAAACCAGCAGTAAGTGGAGTCATCCTTGGTCATTCTACAGGATAATGCCATAGCAATAATCCAAAATCCAAGGAACTTTTACTTGAAAGTACAGTATTTGCATACCACCTGTATTGGGAACACCATGGTCAGAAAGGAGCTGCACACTGGGGTTCTGGGTGGAGAGGCAATAAAACCAGGTGAGTGCTTGGAGGAGGCCAATAATACCACTGCAAGAGCCACCTTGGATAAGTTAAAGACAACCTTTGGGAAAGCCAGCAGCATCAACAGGCTGACTGGCTCATCCCACTTTAATTCCATGTTTTCCCAGAGGCACTTCAATGGATTTGGGGATTTATAATGAGATGAAGAGATAGGCTTTCGCTCTGAAGCACATTGCAGCAACTGGAATAAGCCAGCCAAGACAAAGGGGTTTTTTTAACCACTAGATTGCTCAGCTTTTTTGCTTATCCTTACCTAAAATCAGTAAAATTTTGCTACATTGTTTTAGCTTACCTTCCTTTCACTAAGCTGAATGAAACATTCAGTTTTCCAAAGGCTCCTAGTTCCCTGCCAACACCTAGAAATCGTTTAAAGCCTTTAAGGTTTTTGACAAGAATATCACAAGCACTTCATTACATAAACTCTTACACACCATAGCACCCTGAATTTTGCCTTTTTTTTTTTTTTTCCCAATAAATCACCAGAAACTCACAGCTGCTGCTTTTCCTTGACCTAAACAAGCCTTTCCCTCTAGACCACAGAGAAGTGAAGCAAGGAGGCTGCAACTTTAGTGGGCTGGAGCAGTGTTTGCATCAAGTTACCAGTTGTGGAAAAGGAAGGGACATAAAAAAAATTTAAAAGAAAAAAAAAAAAAGAAAAGCCTGCTAGTAATAGTCATGCCAACAAGCATTATTCTCTCATTCAGCAATAGGGTTACTGAAACACAGTTACTTAGACTTTGAGAGCTTTGGGTCAACAACTTAGTTCTGCCATACACTCAGCAGTAGACCTGATGTCAAGGGTACTGTTTGATAGAGGAAACAGGTATGAGCACCTCTCTAACTCCCAAAATCTACAAACTTAGCCTTTTGGCTTTCCTACAAGCCCTTTAGATGCCAAAGAAACCAAAAAAATCTAACTTGAGTCATTCACTCCAGTCTTTAAAACCTTCCTCTATTCAACCAAAAAAAAAAATAAAATTGCCCAATCATTTTCTGTAAAACACTTCATGGCAACAATTGCAGCAGCTTACCCTTCTGCATTCCAAATTCTTGCCAAGGTACAGAGCAGACACTAATTCTCACATGCAATAGACCACTCATTTTTCAACAGTTTTGAACCTTTGTTACTGCTGCTTTATAGTTTCTCATGTACTGGAATAAAAAGAAGCAATGACAGACATTAGATGTGAACTGGTGTATTATCAAAATATAGAAATTATTTTCTCATTTTAAGCAATTTAATGCCAACAGCTTAATGGACATATACTTCGTGCAATTTAATACAATTCTTCTGGAAAGGTGTAAATCAAACTAAAATGCTGCAAGTAAGTGATCTATTTTCAAATAGGAATTCTGATTCATACATTTTACCATAATTTCCTCATCCACAACTGCCCAACAACAACAAAATTACCATTTAACTCACAGAAGAGTAGCTTGACCGTTTATGAGGCCAATTCCACTAAATATGAGTTGCACAACATATGCAGATTTAGATAAAAATCCTGGACCTTTAAAGAAAAACTGATTAGTAACCTCATCATTATTAAAAAAAAAAATTAAAAAGAGAATATTACACTAACAGATTCTAGGAAATGTGTCTGTAGAAACTGTACCACATTGTGTTTCAACACAAGGAAGGTCAATCCCCCCTCCTACAGAACTGAAGACTTTAAAATACTCTTACTCCCTTTCCTGAATGTCTGAATAAGCCATAGCAGTTGAAATCTTGATATTTTTGATTATTTGCTCTGAGGTGTTTAGTTACACCATTCCCTTCAGTCCTGTTGGATCTGTTAACTTTCAGGTATCAATATATCAAGACCTAGAATTTTACCTGATCAGAAAGGGAATCTTACTTTCCTGATCCATTAAATGAATACATGATTCTACATCCTCTGTGTACTCCTTTCACTGATCTATCTTTTGCTGCCTTAGTGTGAAATGTATCCTTGTTAGGAATATGCATCCATGCTATTTCTTTTCCCTCCTTTCCTGTTTCTCTACTTCATTCCTCTTTCCCTCACACAGTTGTTTTTTTTTCTTCCCTTCACTTTAAGAAAATCACCAAAACCTTATCATATTATCCAGTCCTTCCTCACCTTGTACCATTTTCTCTATTAATTGTAACAGGGTTTTTTTAATTAGTTCTCGACTGGTTTTCACCAAAATCAATCCAATTAACTACATTTTCCCTTTTTTCCCCATGTCATTAGTCAAGCTGGCAGGTAAAATCAGGTGACACTAATGCCTCTAGCACCTTATTTGACAATTCTTTCCAGTTTGATCTATCATTATTTTTTTTTCAGTCAGTTGTTACCAAGAACACAAAGTTCTTGCATTCAAGGATTTAAAACAATTTTTCAGTTACAAATTGAAGAAGCACAAATGTCAAAGACTTTTCAGCTACAGCACAGAGCCCACCAGAAGTAATTACAGCCTGACACTTAGTCCACTACAACAAAAGGTGAGGCAATTTGCAAGTATTCAGTTCCTTCTCAAACATGTAACTCTTACCACTAGACCATGCTTTTACACCTGCATAGAAACACAAGAATAAACAGTAATAAAACAGAGGACAAACTTGATATTCAGCGATAGTTTGAACTATCTTTTTTTTATTATTATTATTTTTGTCATCTCTGAGACTCTGTACCATCACATGTGCACTTGATGCTCATGGAAGGGAAATTCTGAAGTTTTCACTGTGGTCTCAATTCAGTGAGAGAGTAAAGATCACAGTGAACTTTAACTTCTGAATGTCTCTACTGAAAGCTAGCCAAGGAATCAAGTCTTACTCAACACAGACCCAGATTTTCACCTAAAATTTGAGGCAAGAGCATTTTTTGTTGATTTTGTTTTCCTAGTCAAGAAGCAGAATAACATCAGAGGCAAAAAGACTTCAGTATCTTATATCAGGTGCTTACTTACTCTAAACTATTAGGGACTAAAGGTAGATCTACTCAAGAAAATTTACTGTCTTTGACCCCTAATATCCCAGATAATTTCATCTAGCAAACTGCTGATAGCCTTAGTTATGTATATACTTCAAAATAATTGCCAGTGTTTCAGCAAGTTCATTACCTAAATCCTTTAATACTCCACCAGAAGGCCAAGGCGTGGATGGAGCTCGGCTTGGCAAGGGATACAAACAAAGAATAACAAGAAATGTTTCTGCAGGAGTGTCGGCCAGAAAATGAAGAAAGAGGACACTCCCTGATGAGCAAGACTGGCAAACCAGTAGCAACAAAGAAGGCAAAGACTGTGGTGCTCAGCCACTGGTTTTGCCTCAGTCTCCAGTGGGAATCTCTCTTCCTACACCGCCCAAGTGGATGGACCACCAGACAGGGACTGTGGGAACAAAGTCCCTCCCACTGTAAGAGAAGAGCTGGTTTGTGATCACCTAAAGAATCTGACTGTGGGACTTGACAAGATGCATCCCAGAATCCTGAGGGAGTTGACTGATGTAGTTGCCAAGCCACATTCCAGGATATGTGAAAAAGTCATGGCAGAAAGGTGAAGTGACTGGAAAAGGGGAAACATTGCACTCTTATTTTAACAAGGGGAGAAAGGAGGACCCCAGGAACTGTCAGTCTCACCTCTGTGTCTGGGAAGTTTAGGGAACAGACCCTCCAAGAAGCTGTGCTAAGGCACGTGGAGAACAGGATGCGATTTGAGGCAGACACCACGACTTCACCAAGGGCAAGTCCTGCCTGCCCAATCCAGTGGCCAAGACCCCAAAAGTGTGACTAATGAGACAGTTCACTAGCAGAATAAAAGCCAGGTGCTAATGCAGCAGAAGCATTCTCTAACAGGCTGTATACTGCACCTCAACACTGTAATTCCACTGCCTCATTATTGTGCCAAACAAAACACATGTCAGCTTTAGTAATTACACAATGCATCACGCTCACCTATTTCACTGGCTTCTATCACACTTTTATAGGGATACCAACATAATAAATTCTGAAGGTCATTTGTCTAAGAGAATGTGTTCTGGAGTTACAACATACTTTTCCCCTTGATCTGATGTGAAATGTAGCCTGCACCATTTCATCATCATGACAGTGCTGAACTCAGCACGCAAATGCTGTCTCCTCACACTGGTGCCCTACTCCTTAAATTTTCCTTCAAAAAAAAGGGTGTAAAAGGCAGCGAAGTGGTAGTTTCAGCTTTTGCATTAATGTGATTTTATTTCTAACCCAAATCCGTGCTTTTTAAGAGTTTGATATTCCAGACTGAAGATAAAACCATTAACCTATGCCACATGTAATGACTTTATGGCTCTCCTTGATACTGTACAGCTGAGAACTTCCTATTTCCCTGAAGACAGCAGAAGCTCCAAATCCTCAGCCTCCCCCTCTGCAAACTTGGGTTTTAAAGACAGTTTCCGCTGTAACATTTTCTTGTCTACTGACACGGGATCTAACCGAGAAAACAAGCCTGAAACACATATTTAAGTGTCATTCACACCTAGATTGACACATCATTCATAAGATTCAAACCCTGCTTAATTAAAAAAAAAAAAAATTGTAAACACTTGTACTTGCCTCTCCCTAGTTTTTCTTGTAACTCTACAGTAACAGCATTCTAACTGCCCTTTTCACATTAAAGCAGAACAAGAGAAAAGGTCATAGGACACTCTGGAAGGCAACATTCATTAATGCAGCGTTCAAGGTTAGACCAGAAGGAGCAGTGGAGCTGGGAATCACTGACTCAGACGGCTTTACTCTTTTTTGCTTATTTGCTCTTCACCCTGTAGTGCCTGAAGCTGTTGATATGGCTGTCTGCCAGCAAACTGTTATTCAGAAACTCCTTCACATTGTACTGTTCATAGTCACTGCAAAAAATATTTCAAGAATCACATTTATAGAGCAACTGTCAGCAAAAGGACTTGGGTGCAGCAGAAACTTTAGGCAGTTCACTGGTTATATTCAAGGCACAGACACTGCAGAAATCATGCAGAAAGGTTCTTAAACTGGAATTATCAGAGAAAGACCTGGAAGTCCCTTTGCTGTGCTCTGTTCTTATGCAGAAGACAGCAATGTCTCAGAGTACAGCAGCAGATCTTCAGCTTTAAATAGTTGTTAAAACACTATTTTCTCATTACACATGATCAAAAGCAATCCCACACAGGCCAATAATACCCACATCATATGACACATGGGAAGGGAAGCACACCTTAGAAACTCAGCTATCAGAATACATCCCAAATTGTAAAAGTCCCAGTATGTAGTGTAAGTTCTTCCTAAATACTGTTTTCACTCTTCCTTCGAGAGAAGGAAGATACCTCTTCATAATTATAGTTTAATAAAAGCTATACCAATTTTATAAGACAGCAAATAGCATTTAGTGAAGTCTATAAAACTCTCTGCAAGGTACAGTGATGCTTGGCATCATCTCAGGGCAAAATGTTCCAAACCATTTAAACTTTACCCTTTGAAAACTCTAGATAAAATAACCCACACTTGTCCTAGTGGACACATACAGCACATCTGATGCAAATACACTTACCTTGATTACACTATTTAGGAAAAAAAAATTCCAAAACCTTAAATCCATGGGCAAGGAAAGCCTCCAGAATCCCCAGTAGCCTGAGCTAAGCAAGCAGTCTTTCCTAAACTCCTCTTTCCAAATTTGTTTATGCCCATCCCTGTGTATCTATCTTATTCAGTTCACAGATGCATCCCCTATTGCAATCTTACATAATTTTATTGTGATTAATACTCTCCTTTCTTCTGAAAAGTATTTAACATTATTCTTCTTCTGCAGGATCCTGAAGATAATTGTTATAGATATTTTGGTTTAATGGATGTAAGAGGTCCTGCTTTTCAATAGGTGGGACTAAAAGTCTTGTATGTCTCAGCAACGTGGTATCCATGTATTTCATATTACAACTGGTTTTATTACTTACACACCCATAAAGTAATGCTGACAATACAGATTTTTTTTAAAAAAAATTGGATCTCTGTTATAATGTGAAATAATCCTGAAGAATTCATAATGCAAACATCTAAAGGCCTAAAGCAAATTCTAAGGTGTCTGACAGAAGAGAGAAAGCAAAGCTGAAATACTCAAATGAATTAAAGTCATCCTGCAATACAAATGTTAGAGTAGTTCCATAAAACAATGAGCTATAGCAGATTATGGAAAGAAGCAGCCAGAATGTGAATTAGTTATCAGCAACTGTATCTAATTTGAAAAGAAACCTCATAACAAGTCTGAGGGTTGTCTAAACAACCTGTTGCCCACACAGTCTTTAAAAAGTGATGTGGTGGTAAGAGCTTTCTGAAAAATAAAAGTGAGTAGAGCAATTGGTAAAAAAAAATCAAAATCCACTAAGTAAAATTATTCTCCTAAGGTTAATTCGGGGAGCAGGGTGTTAGAGTGCTTCTCAGAGCTATGACTTTTTACAGTTCAAAATCACATTGTCCTCAACACAAGGAAAAGACTAAAGAGGAAAGAAAATAAAGTTCCCAAATTAGACATAGTAATTTCTCACTCTTTAAGTAATAACATATTTGCAAAGATGAGACTAAAGGTGCAGTCACTCTTAAGCAGGAAAGAAATATCAAAGTAGAATATTGCTCAATTCATCTGCATGAGAGAAATCTCTCCCAGGGATACCTTGAGGATCTCTAAGACTAGGGAAAGGAGCAACACATCCCTATCCCAGGATGCAACAAGCCAGCTCTGTATGACTCACTGAGCAGCCCCCACCACTGTGAGGAGGGTTGATCTAACTGCCAGAAGGAACAAAACAGTCAATTAACTCACTTTATTTTCAGAAAATACATTTCTTACTTTGTTTTTCTTGGTATTGTCATTAATTTGCTTTCTGCTTGTTCTATTTTTATTCTCACTAAAAAAAATAACAATGTGTAAAACAGGACAAATTACATGCTGCAGGAGTGCTGGACAACAGAAATTTTCACGAAAATATGAAAGAACAATGAAGCATTAAATGCAGACAGGCCAGTGACTGGACAGCTGAGATACAGTTCCATGCTTCTTATCTGACCACTACATTTCACCTGTACCTGTGCCTGCTGACCTGCAGAATGGAGATTATATGAGCACATCAAGCTTAATGAATAAGCAAAACACTCCTGAAAATATTGGAAAGAGAATCACAGGAGTTTTCAGCTCTTGGAAGTTGTTTTTTATTTCAAAGGGTAAATTAAACTGGGAAAGCTGAAAGAAAACAAAATATGTTCTGATGTGTAAGTAGCACATATGAATACAAATATTTTCTTACTACACTTCATTTATTAATTTTAATCTTCTCCAGAACTGAATCAAAGCAGTTATCAAACTCCATACAGCTCTAGCACAACAACTAACACAGAGCTCCCTGTCTCACAATTGACAAGGCCAGCCTGGAGGTCATTATCTCAGAAATGATCACACAAGTTTTCTCTCAATAGCCATTCTTTGCACACACACAGATCCCTTGCTCTCATATAAACTGATCTGCAAATATACATCCATCTGAGGCAGCTGTTTACAAACATAGACACAAAAGCTTGTCATGGTGCCTGTTAATGGGTATTACAAAAGATATCACAGGAAAGAAGAAAAATTTACTAGCCAGCTGACACTTATATTCTGCCAGAAAAGATCAGGATGAGAAATCTTTAAATGTCAATGGTGTTGACGAAAAAAACCAAATATTTGACTGTTAGAATATTTTAATTCAAGGGAAGATTTAAAGAAAGCTTTTCTGATCTATAACCACCCACGTGCTAGTTCCAAAACACTTATGAAATAATTTCAAGAGCATCATGACAGTCCCATGAGATCAAAAGAACATTGGTAAATCTGCACGTTATATCAGTGTAAAAAATAATGCATAAGGCAGTGAATTACTTTTCCTTATGTCTTTGAGGAATAAACAGGAGTATGTACACATGCAAGCACATACACTTTCATGTGTGTGTGTGTGTACAGTGCACAGTGCACCAATATACAATTTCTCTGCATTATATACTTCAGTTACTGACCTTAGTGGTGCTGTTTTCATGAGAGCCACAAAAGGAGTGGCTTTTCTTCAGCTGGTGTACTCCCTGCCCCTTTAAGTTTGAGAAGGGATGAGACAGGGAGAACAGTGTGATGTTCAGAAGCTGCTGTTTTGCAATTAAGAAGCACAAACTTCTCTGTAGAATATACAATGTAATTACAGTATTTCTTCTTGCTCAGAATGACTCATGCAAGACCACTTTGTAAAAATATCTCCGTCTTCCAGAGCAGCTTTGCCCTCTAAAGTTGTTCTGCACTGCTCTGAATTTATTCCCACAGGGTCCCTCTTCACTTTTTTTTGAGAAGGTTTATATTGTAACCCTGTGCAGTGCAGGATTTACCCTTTGGTGAGATGGCTTCCTCATACAGCTGCTATAGCCTGGCACGTTCCCAGTGCTGCTTGCAGCACCCAGAAACACTCCCCATGCACACTGGCTGCAGAATTAATACAGGCAGAGGAAATCAGCCTGGGATGTGTCACCCTGACAGGGCAGCAAAGAGCAGTCCTGCAGCAAGAAACCCCAGTGATGCCTCGAGGGCACGCTGCAAGTTCATCCCTCTGACTAGGAAATGTTGTGCAATGATAGGAAAGCCTATATATTTTATATTTTACACATACAAGTGTAAAATAATGAGACAAACTTTTCAGAAGAGCTGTTAAATATTTCATTGGAAGCCTCATGAAACACTGCCAGCAAACGGAGATGAAAATACCAAGAAAGCCCCAAACAAGACTTCAGTTGTACTAAGCCAGATTTCAGTGTGTACTCCAGACATTCTTTGTTACCATAGCAAGAAAAGAAGACAGTGATTGTAAACATTGTCTAAAGACAGATATAAAGCTGGAAATGGAGCTAGAGGAGACAGGGAAGGTGAAGAATAGACACAAATGATGCTGGAAGTGTATAGGGAGGGAATCTCAATGAGGTGACTGTACTAAATTGATTCTTCCCCACCCCACAAAGCATCACAAAACATTCCTTTTCGATTTCAAAGAGGACAATCTTGTGTTTAGTATGTGGAGTAAACAAAGCTGAAAGTTAAGTGAGGAATGTCAGAATGTCAGAAAAGTTTCCAGCTTGCTGAGCTGACATGCAAACTGAAAGCTGTGGGCAGACTCAACCACTGAACTATCACAGTGATTATTCCTTCCTGAAAAAGCTGTGGTTTTCAAGCTTTCCTGAAGTCCAAATGGCAATACATAAAGTAAGATTATTTTGAAATGGCCAATGCATAAGCCTCATCATGTGCCCTAACTTCTCTTTTTGACTGGATCAAAACATCAGTACGTTGGAGTCAACCCTGTGTTCAACCTCACAGCCTTCCTCAGGCCTAAAAACATATTTCAAGTGTGATATTCCAAGGGGTCATACAGATTAAGCCTGAACTTTTCAGTAAACACTAAACTTTGTTCCCAGACATACAACTGTTTCATCATTTGTAACTTGTGATAATCCAGGGAACTGAATGGCACTTGCTTTTCACCCCCAGAGGAAGAATCACATCCCTGTATTTAAGAAAGTGGACACACTGATTTTTTTTAACACAGGTCCTCTAAATCTAGTAGCTAGATAAAACACAACCCAAACCAGAAATCAAACCTTTTTCTGTAAGCCTGCCTCCTGCTTGACTCAAGCTGATTTACAGAAGCACATACTCTGCTTTTTTCCTCCGGTTTGGATGGTAATTTTGATTTCAACATTCTAACAAGTTACTCATTTTGAGGCCATTTGAGAGAAAAGAATTGTTTTTCTCTGGTGATAAAAGTTCGATGATGCTTATGATTTATAAGAAATTATTTAAAAAACACCAGGTTGCAGATGACAGCTTGCCTACATCCATGCAGCCCACAGCTGCATAAAATAGAATAACTTGAGCATCACAGCCTTTGAAACACGATTTGTGATGATCTAATCTTTCCACAAATAGGTACAGAAATAAAACAGAACTGTTATGTCTGGAAAATAAAGTTTCTAACACAAATACTGCAGCCTAAGTAATTTTCTAAACGGCACTATTACGTCCCAATAATTAATTACACTTCCTCCACATCCAGATAGAAAGTAGTGAGTAAATGCATTGAACATCACAACAGTTTAGTTTAACTCTTTAATCATGGGTTTATTTGCAAAATAACACAAGTAATTTGAAGTTTTTCAAATAGTAAATAAAAACATATTAAGAGCTCCAAATCATACATCTGTCAATCCTAACTAACTGCTATATCTTATCATAATATTGATAGTCAACACATACTGATATACAATCACATTTGGAGCACCTGATAGCGACATGACTTCCTGTGAGAAAATGCCCTCAGTACAGAGATTATCCAAAGGCAAAATGTATATCTTAGAACACATTTGCTGTTATCAAAACTCACTCATGAATAAAAGTGATGTCAACATTCAGTAACATTTGTGATTGTTGAACAAATATGCCTTATTAAAGCTAGAAAATTTTACACATTGACACTCAACCAACTGCTAAGGCTTGGCAGAGTTCAGAGATTTGCCCCTGCCATCTGCACATGAATACGCATCAAGGGTTCATTTGGTTAGTAAAAAAGAAGTTACAGCCATTACAACTAAAACGTATAGAGCACCACGTAAAGGAAGACTAAGAAAGTGATTTCAGCCTACAGGATTCCTGTGTCAGATACAGTGACACCTTCAGAATACACACAGATGCTCCAGATACTCTGCAGCACATCAGTTCCAATCGAGGCTTCAAACAAACAACAATCAAATCAGGATGGACAAGCTGAGACAGTAGCAGTTGCCAGCATGAAAGACTAACATGAGTGGATCTGTCTGAAGGCAAAAAAAAATCCATCCAAAGCTGTAATCTAATCAACTGTCTTTGCCTAAAATGTGAATTTACATAATGGGGAGTGATTACCTCTCTTAGTATTTTGAGATCATATGATGCCATATGGCTGGTGCCACACACTCCTCATGGAGAGCCTTTACCTGAGCTTTCAGACCATCTCACACATTAAGTTCTTCCCATGACCAAGTCTCTTCTGGGCTGTAATATTTCATCTCCTTAGATTTTTCTGAAATGTCTCCTGTTTATTACTATTTCACTACACTTGGAAGCACTGCTGGTTATATTATTTTTGCCATCCTAAAATGGCCTAAGCACACCTTTGCACAGTTCTTCAGCCAAGCTTACATTTCCCTAATACTTTAGGGTATCTCAGTTGAGATTAGAATCACCTGGAGCACACAGGACCCTCCCACAGTTCTGAATTGCTCCCGTTGATCAAGGCACAGTGGACAGCATCTAATTTCTCAATCTCTACCATATTATTCTATGTTATGACTGAGTCATAACAAAAAATTTATTGGAAAAGAAAAAGCCAAACAACTAAGTGGAATCATGAAGAAAGTGAATTTCAAGAAAACAGGGGGAAAAAAGCTTCAGGTATCTTGTAAATAATGCATTACTTTGGAAAAATATAGTATTTCTCTACGGTGATCATGGCTTCTAAAGATTCTCAGCTATTCTGCTCTTGGCTACACCTCACATGTCAGACACAATAGTATCACATCCCCTTGGCTGTATCCACCTGCTCCTTAATTACAGCCATGGACCACCCAACTCATGAACCAGAGCTGCCATTGTAGGGGGAAGCAATGCAAGGAATGAGGATCATGTACTTCACTGAAAATCCACAAAAGCATCACACAGGGGACTTCATCCCCATTTTAAGGAAGATTGCCTCAGTCAGTGCAAGAATACTAAGACTTCGGAAGCATCATCCAGCTTCATCCTGGATTATTCATCCTATCTCTCAGGAATAAGCCAGGAAAGAAAAGAAAGAATGAGTATGCAAAACTCCAAGTTTCTCAGCACTGGATGCAGGAGCACTGCAGTTGCAACATTTCTAACATCCATGGCAACTTCTCAAATCGCCCTGGCCACAGAGACATTCTCTTTCTTTTAAAGAAAAAAACCTAACTGCCATTAGACACAGGTCAGCAATAACAGTTACCTGACAAACTGTGTCAACATCTACTGTTTCAACTGAGAAACACTTCAGCATTTGTTTTCCATGAGGTAAGGTGGTAGAGATGGTTATCTACAGTGTGGTAACTGGAATATCAGTGTTCACATGTGCCTTAAATGTCAATCACTTGACTGTATCAAGGAGGACGTGAGGGAGGCAATATAAAAAACAAGACTGCCAAACTATGAACCTACAATTAATCATCAATCACTAAAATACTATAGGGAAATAATTTGTGCTTCACTGCAAATTTTAAACGACAATAGAGATGTTACACAGATACTAACACAATGGAAAAACTCCTGTAGAAAGAAGCAAATAAAGCAATTACCTTTTAAAATGTATTTTAGATGAGTTTCTCAACCATATCATCAGATAGAGATTTATAAGAAGTGTAATATCCTTAAAGTGGATAAGTTCAATTTTCATCGGAATTTTCCAAAGCTCTCCCAGATTTTTATTAGCCAAACACATTCCACCACAAAAGCTGTAACCAGTGACTCAAAGCCAGATATACTCCAACTTTGTTTTGCAAATCACATTACATAAAGCAAGGATAAGCCTAAGTCACAATGAATAAAAATATATTAGATTGATAAAACACATTCAGATAAGAAGCTCAAAAATCATGCCCGAGCCAAAGCTGATAATAGGATTAAATTAAAACATCTCTGACAAACAAGTTTCCTGCAAAGTCAATTCTAGATGCTAGAATTCTACATACAAGAAACAAAACACCCCATATAACATTCTTTCACAATTGTGTAGGTTTAACTAAGGATCTTGTGGTTAATCTGAATGCAGATGTTCAGAAACCCAAAAAGGCAGTTTTACTAGAAGCCATACATCACCACTCTTCCCCAAGGTCTCACTACTAAAGTCAGCAACTCCCTGTGAAATAAGAAGCATCCTGTGGCATTTATGTGTATCTAAGAGGCTGCTTTCAGATTCCACTCACATTAGACAAAAATGTTTCCCTCCTCATCTTCAACCCCATTACAATAATGACCTCTAAGAAAGAAGGGTGTTCCACCTCCACCACAGCTGTGTTTCATGTAGGCATTCTCTACAGTTTTAAGTAAACTCACTTGCACTGAAGTGAGACAACCCCAGTGGGGCACAGGCAATACACTTGATCTTACTCTAGTTCCCAATGTTTTAGTGGGATACCTACATATCCCACTAAAACACAGGATTTGGCTTTGTCACAGTTTAGATGCAGTGACCCCTGCAGTGGATGAACAGGCCAAGGTCATTTATCACTGCAAATGCATTCAGCCTCACCTGTCCTAGACACAGGAAGGCCCACACAAAGTTAATTAGGAGGAAAGAAAAGGTGCACGCTACACAACTTCCTTCCACACTTGTTTTGGTCCTTTGATCTTTTAAAATTGATGAAAATTCTCTTCATGGAAATTAAAAAGTTGTTATGGTTTATATTCTTCGGTAAATTTATCGTCCCGAAATATCATCCTGATTCTGCAGCTCGTTTTGCAGTCAGTGACTGGTCTCCTGCTCCCTCCCTGTTTGAAGCCATTTTACCTGCAGCAATCCCCAGTTTCTGGATGGGATCTTGCATTATGTGCTCTGCTGGCTTTGGACAACACTCTATTCCAGTTAAACACAACTATGGTGGAGTTCTGGTGATGTCATGCTTGGCAAACACTCAAACAAACAAGGGAATATAACTTCTAAATGCTCTCTAAACACAATTGGGTTGTAAAAAATGCCCAAATATTGTGCTGGCTGTACAGAGGGACAAACAGTATATACTTAAAACCTGCACTGCTACTCCATAGCCTCCCATGCAGTTATTTTAATAATACAATAACTTCAGCCTATCAGCTTCTTCTTGACAGGTTAGGCTTTGAATCAATCCCCCTTTTCCAAATGAGATGAAAAACCTATCAGGTGTTCTTTCATTTGGTAACTTATGATTAAACACTATACACCTAGCTAAAAGAGATAAAGGACACCCCTTCTTATAAGCATGTTACAGGTGTGTCTGCTTCAAACACAGGTTCAGGCCTGCAACCATTCACTTTCCCAAAAATAATATAAAGTGATAAAAACCAGCTAGATGTATTTGGACAGTTCCATTGTGCTTCTCTTAAGTCTGTTGCTAGACATTCTGTCATATTCTCTAAGATGTGCATTGCCTTTTCATGCCTAGAGGGACGTTGTAATACTACCCTCCACAAAAAAAAAAAAAAAAAAAAAAAAAAAAAAAAAAAAAGTAAAAGAAGGTTATCTTCTCTGTTGTATGCATTTCTCTAGGAAATAATCACATTAAAAAAAAAAAAACCAAC
Organism: Manacus vitellinus; assembly: GCF_001715985.3. Lineage (NCBI taxonomy): Eukaryota > Metazoa > Chordata > Aves > Passeriformes > Pipridae > Manacus > Manacus vitellinus. The sequence goes on along the minus strand of NW_021939471.1, from coordinate 196,148 downwards.
AAAAAAACCCAACAAAACAACAAACACCTAATCTCTGTATTTTTTCCATTTCAGATTAGAAGCAACCTAAACCTGCAGTGGACAAAGCAAGCGTGTACTTCTCAAAACAGCCAGGTATAAAACCACAATGAGTTCTTGTCATAAAGGGGAAAAACGTGGATAGCATTTTTAAATATATTTTTAAATATATCATGAGGAGATGTATTGGGTCTGGCAGAGCTGGAGTTCATTTCCCCAGAGCAGCCCTCCCAGTGCTGTGCATTGCACTGGCAGCCAGAAGGGTGTTGATAACACAGCAGTGTTTTGGCTCTTGCCAACACTGTGACATTCCTTCCTTGGTTGAGGGCAAGATCACATGTATTCACACAGTCCCACAGTAAACAGACTTTTCTTCATAGAGGCCTGGCCTACTAGCCTACTAAAACCAAAAATGCTGAAAGAATGCAGCTGACCTTTCCTTAAGGCACAGCAATGACTGCACGGCCAAAGCCAAGAGAAATGTAGCCCAACTGGAAAAACATTAAGATGTGTACACTCAGGAAAATCCAGGATATGAGATACTTAGTAAAGACGAGGAAAATACGGAATCAGCATTTTATAACAGTGAAGTCTTTGGTCAAGTAAACTTCAGAGTTTCATAGTACATTTTGCACTTGTTTTTACTTACTGTACTGGCTGTTAAGTCAAACTTCTCATAGTAGGGAAGAGGGTAGGCCAGCAGAGACAGAACTGCAAAAAATATGAGAGCTGATACCTAGATATTAATGATGGAATGCTAAATAAAACTGCTCATGGCTACTTTCTACAGTAAAAGACGAACTGAAGCTTTTAAAATTCAAAAGCAAAACATCCACATCCCAGCCCCTTATAACCAAAACAACTTCTTCTTCCAGCACTAACAGAGTATTAGCCCTAAGTAAGACTGTGAAGTGAACAAAGAACAGGCTGATTTACCACAGCAAAGTGGAACGAGACACAAAAGCCTCTTGCCAGCTCCTATCAAAGGCTTCACAGGTTATCCGTTTCCCTAAGTGAGAAATGCCCTGCATGGCACCTGAAACCATTAAAAAAATATCATTTTTAAGCCCCCATGACAGGTAGTTGGGGTATCCAGGGAAGCTGACAGGAGCTTTTCCCTCTAGCCAAATATAATCTGAATCCCACTTCTAATGCGCTGCAGTCCAAGAGATAACTTTTTCTTATTAACAAAATTATTATTAACAAAACTTTGATTGACATATGCATGTTGATAATCGCTAAAAAGTTATCTTTGTTTCAAAAATGCCTTTCATTTGCTATATCTGTAGAGCAAAATTATCACAGCTCTACCAACTAACAGCCACGTGTCAAAATAGGTTTTCTACAACCAGACTTGTAAACAGAGCAGAATCTCAAGGACACCTGAGTGTATCCAATCTATACCACTACCACAAATAATCACAATAAAGCTGTATATTCGTTGTGGATGAAAGCATAAACAAAACTGAACAGATTTATTGCGAGAAACGTTGACTTTACGATCATATAAAAATACAGGGAGATATCAGGGCTGCTGCTAGGAACGTTCAATTCCCACAAGTTAAATCAAGCAATGACTTGTAATGCCTTGGAAAAGCTGGAATTACAGCAGAAAGCAGTTCTGCATGGTGAGGCTCTGAAGGCAGTCTTCCTGTATTACAAACGAAGTTGTCCCCTTCAGCACAGCCTTTCTGAGGACGCCTTTTAAGATGAAGAGGTTTTTAGTTCTCTCCTTCCACATTTTGCCTCTGTTATCCGACCCCCTCTCCCTTCCCATGGCTGCTGCAGCACCTGTGACAGATATGGCAACAACACACACTTCCTAATATTTTTTTTCTTCTTTCCCAATACCTACCAGCAGCACAATATCTAACCTTGGCATTTGTTATGATTTCTATTCAAACCTTTTTTTTTTCTGGTAAGATATTTGCTCTCAAAGACTATTAGATATCCCTGCTCACATATCAAAAAAATTCTAAAACTTTGCTGCAAGCCCATTTCCCTCCTCCCCCGTTTTTGCAAAATTCTCCCTGTACCAACTGGAAAAATCTGAGTTTTGCAGTTTTTTCGGAGTGCACATACTTCATCTTTTTAGAGTGCTAGAAAAATTTTTGGAGCTTCATTTGTAGGATAACTGAATTTACCGAAAAGAGCAAGCCAAATAGTAAATAAATCGAATAGATTACAATATTCCAGATGCCAAGTAAGTATGACCACCTCAAATTTACATCAGCAAATCCTCTGAATTCAGATAGGTTCAGTTCATACTTACATTTACATAAAATATGAGATGCTGATAGGTGTCAAAATGATTTTTTAGCAACCATTTATTTCAAAAAAACCCCCACAATCACAAAGTTCATAAGCCAGTTCTGTAAGATGCTGAATGCCTCCTCCTGCATTCTGCTACAAAGACATGGTATATATTCTACAAAATCAAATACAACTGTTCATTTTTCATGGTGCATAGAACTGGAAAAAATATATGACTGCTTTGATTTTTAATTAAAAGCTGAACAGCTACTACAATACCTCTGTTCTCTCACAGTTCATCCATTCACTAGATTTTCTCCCCAGTGGAATTACACCCAATTTACATTATTGTGCTAAATTTCCTTTTGAGAAGTTCCTTCAAAGGCCTTCCCTACATCAGCCTCTCACTTTTCTGGAAGCAACACACCATTTAACTATGCATGTAACCAGAAAAACTTCAGAGCCTCTCCCCGTGTTCCACATGACTTACTCAACTGTAATACACAAAGAAAGCCAGCTTGAAATAAAAAGCAAATTTTTTTCACAGTAAGCACTACATAACACACAGCTAGGACCATCTATGCTATAATGTTGAACAGACATCCACTAACCAGGTAGCTGGCTCCTGGGAAATCACCAAACTATGCTCAAAGCCCCTTAAAAAGTCCATTTAAACCCATATGCTGAATCAAACGCTCCAATAGTGATGTTTGGCAACTGTATCAATACTACTTTAATAGCAAATTCCCCCTGTGTATTCAACGCACATACACACAGAGTTTCTGACTCAGACACTGATAAAAGCTTATGTTTTTTTAGGCATGCTCCAAATTTTCAAGTGTTTGAAAGGTGTCTGAACAAACCTATGGGGGGTAAAATGTCTGTCAAGTTCCCTTAAGCACAAGAGAAATCAGTTTTAGTCCAAGTTGTCCTTGACTACAGGTCACTAAGAAAGTAGCTCTGTGTGCTACTTCAGTCTTACACTTCTCCTCAATAAATAGCAGGGAAAAAAATTAGTACACAAAGAGGACAGCACAAAGGGTATTAATCTAATTTCACACAGCCAGTCCTAAAATTTCTTCTAGCTCCTGCCATGAGTGTATCCCACAGCAACTACAGCTTTTGTTGCCAAGGTCATCCAATACTTCAGAGTCCACCTGCCATATGATGCTCTCCTAGGACTCTAAGCTAGCCTGACCTAGAACTGAATTGGACCAGTGAATTTGTCCTACAACAAGATGCCAAAACCAATCCAGGGGTTGTTAAAACTAAATCCAGAAGTTTTATCAAAGCATCTATGAGAGGAAATCAGGTGAGAAAAGAGAACTCAGTGTGACCAATCCAACAAAAGACGGATCTTTTTCCCTGCCCGTTGGTTCCCCACCAGTGAATCCTCCTTTTGGGCTCAGCTTGAGCCAAGTCAGTAGGTTTGTCAGTCTGTGAACTAATTTAGTCACTTCTAGTTCTTAGGGAGGGCAGAATCCCTGGGGCTTTGCTGGCTCTCTCTGCTCCTCACTGCACCTTCTGTCCCTTCATGGGAGCCAGGATTTTCTGCAGCGTTTGCCACGTGCCAGCTGTCTCTGGAAACTCCTCTCCAAAAGCCCCAAGGAAAGGAGTTGCCTTCCTTCTTCTCATTGGTACCTCAGATCCACAGGCTCCTAGAAAAGGAATGCAAGCACACAGCAGGAAGTGAAGTGGAAAGAAAAGAGTCTTTTGATGTACTACCCCAGAGGTCTTTCTGCCTCAAGGAAAGGCAACCAAAAAGGCACCTGATCACAGCCGCCATGCCCACCTTGCCAGTTCTGCTGTAAAAGCTAAACCACTGCAATTTAAACATCATTTCAGAGCTTTTTAGATCAACACTTTACTGCAACAAAATCCACAGTGGGGAATGAAATGGACCACTTATGCAAAAAGTGATGAATAAGATGTTCTATCCCCTGAGTTTCCTAGGTCCTGTGGAAAGAACATAGCTGTGTTTTTAACCTTACAGGAATGAGAAGAGCCCACAACACTCAGAGAACAATGGTGTAGAGTGCTCTGCTAGAGTGCTCAATTGTGAGGGCACCAAAATATTTCCAGGTACAGGTTGAAACCATAAATAAAAAAAAAGGTAAAATATCAGTAAGTTAAAGACCAAACCTATTGTGTAATATGGTTTGGTACAACAAGAAAAAGGCTAAACTGAATCTATACCTGTCACAATCCTAAGAAATGGCTCTTTTCTAAAATCTTATAACAGGAAGCTACTGAGTTTTGAACATAAATAAGAAAAGCCAGAAGCACAAACCAAAGAGAAGCTGCCTGTTAAAGAAATCTGCTAAGATGGGAGAAACTTCCACAATGCCAATGGGTGACCAGTTAAAAAAAGGGTTTGGGGAGTTTATCTCTGGACCCTAAGATCACATCACACTTTAGCAAAAAACCAGTAAGCAAAGGAGACTATTCCATAGGAAACAGCCAACAAAACATCATAATGCTAAACTAGGAAGCAAGAGCATTTCTAAATTTAGGGACCAAAATTACCTGCTGCACCTGTCACAGGCCATTAAACTTCATCCAGGAAGGATTTACACCTCTGAAAAGCTAGATTAAAAATTTACATTTTCGATTTTAGCATTTCAAAGGTGGCCACAATGTTTTCCCCAAATGGTGGTTTGTTCAGGAGATCAATCATCTTCATTGTCACAAACATATGCCTCGCCTCCAAAGTCAGTTATGCAACATCTGGGTTTGTGATTGATTCTTGTTACGTGTCTCCCTCCAAATGAACACAAGCATCACTACCTGCTGTTTTCCAATATAGCAAAGGCATTTGTAATTTCTCTTTCCGGAAAGCATTAAGTCTCAAATTGCCAATCTTTTACTCGTTTTTATGGATCTTCTCTCCCGTCACTGTTTCTTAACAACTTTATCCCTTATTTCAGACATCAGTGACTGGTAAGAACTCAGAACTGTGGTTCAGATAAACACCAGCATAACCAGACAGCTCAGAATATCTCACTCACACGGGCCTGAAGAAGTCACTAAACAAAATAACTGCTCACACAGACATAGTTTAAGAAGTAGCTGGTCTAGCTGAGACTTCTAGAGCAGGAACAGATATCTTCTGAATCCCAGCACAGACAGGGTACAACCACCTGCTGTAGCTCACCTGTTTCATTTAACACCTCTCACATAAGGTTGACAGAATCAGAAACTGTATTTTGAGAGAAACAAGCTGTGCATTAAATATAATTCCAATTCCTTGGCTTCCAACGCTGTTAAATATGACATAATATACTGTCAGAAACAACGTGGCTGCAGAACCTGCTTAGCAGAAAATAATCATTGAGAAAATCTGCCATTCCATTATACCACAAAACCACTTCCACTTCTCTGGTTAGAAAGCAAGAGGAACATTTTAGAATACATACTTCCTTTCTTTTTTTAATTTTTTTTTTTGGCAGAACACAAAGATCTTGCGACTAAACAGCATGAAACAACAGGCCACCTAGGAGGGAGGCTTCAAATAAAAATCCCTTCATGGAAGCAGCTGCCAGGATTCATTTCACCTTGATGGCACCAGACCCTATTAAACTTCATTCAAGCAAATCACAGAAGACCCATGGATCTTTTACCAAAATGAAAACAAGCACACTGTGACTGTAACCTTCAGGCTGCTGCTTACTTTTCCCAGTAGGGATACAGCTCATGCTAGAAAAGTATGGAAGTGCATTAAACCTGTAGCACTGCTCCATTGCTTCACCTCTCCTCCTGCTACTCCCTGTTCTTTTCCAGAACAGTCTTGCAAGAGATAAAGAGAGATAGGTTGGAAGCACAATCTTTCTCAGACTGTAAAAATCTCAGAAGAGTAGCTCCATGGTTGTTTTTTAAGTCTTAGTGTACATCAAGGGGAAGAATAACTGATGAGTCTAAATGATTGCTGATACAGGGCTCTTAAAAGAAACTCTGCTTCACATTGAGCTGTTCTACTTTGTATTAACACCCAATAGATCTTCAGCTCCAACTTACCCCTGGGTAAGCCTAACCACACAAGCAGACCTTTTGCCTAAACCTTTAACCTGTAAAGAAATCCCATAAGAGATGACAAACTGGAATAGCAGCCTTTTTTTTTTTGCCTTTTTTTTTTTTTAATTACCAATCCTGGAATTTCATGTTTCATAATGCATGGAGTTCTTTTATGATGCTGAGTACACAACCTTGAGAAAGAAAGGAACTGTGTTACATGTGTCCTTTTAATTGCCTCTAATAGGAATATTTCCCAATACAGCAGCACGGGGTTTTTAAGTGCACATTGGGCAAGCCCTTTGCAGACTCCCAAGTCCCTGACAATCCCTGTCTACAAAATTTGCATAATAAGGTAGTCTTGAACTTAGAATTCTGTCTTCTCTTTGCAACAATAAAAAGCAAATCTCAACTTTTATTTCCAAGAAGGTCGAATATCTCCAGCGGTGAATCAAAATTTTAACTCTGAAAGGGAAGGCAAGAGGTTTAGGAGACTCGAGTGCCAAATTTAAGTGACCTTAACCACTGCAGTTAGAACACCACCTATTCAACAATTACTCTGATAAGAGAAGATCAGTAAAATAAACAGATTTGGTCATGTTCCTGCTATTATTCCTACTGCTACATGAGGAAAGATCTATGATAAGCAGCACAGATAAAGCACCAAGTGGTGTGTCTCTTCCAGGAGTGGCCAAAGCACAGATGAGTCAGCCATAAAACACAGATAGCAAGTTACAGAGACAGCAAATTAGAATGATTATTTGGAAGACAAATATAATTTTACAGCTTCTCCCGATTCCTCTTTATGCACTTGGAAACAAAACAAAATGAGCTACCATTTTTTTAACTCCTTCCTTCCCAAAATGGTTTCAGGCATCACTGTGACTTGGTTATCAGGTCCCTGCTGTGCAGTGGCACAGCCTCCTGAAATCTTGCCTTGCAAAATCTCCCCTTTTGCCACCTGGGATACATCTGAACCCTGTTAGGAGTTAACTTTTTTCCAGAGAGGTAGGTAGGAAGGGGCATTCCTGTTAAGAAAAAGTCTGAATGAGGTACTCTCAGCCTCTTCTGCTACATATCAGTATGTTTTTCCACATGCAGGACAGGTGTCCCTCTTCCACAAGAGGCAAGCGATGACCAACTGTCCATGCCACTGTTTTCAAGTAAGGCAGCTTTTTAAAGTCTCAGAAAAGAAATTTGTTAAAAGCCATCCTATTCCTTCCTCATAACTTTCCAGGAAGACTCACAGTGGAAGACTGAGGAAAAAAAATAGGCATTTTCCCATAAACAAAGACCTGTAGAACGTGCAGAAAAACTAGCTTGGAACTGTCAAATTCAGAATGCAGGCACGAACAGTCACTCCAGGAAAAATGCCAGCTATACTGAGACACCACAGAAGAAAAATAAGGGCTATGTCCAAATAACATTCATGCTTCTTACTTGAGTCAGATTTAACATCTGAAACAACATGAAACATCTGCAGGAAGTATCAGGTACAAACAAATGCAAAAAGAATCAGTTATTTTCCTAATCCCTAGCTAATTTTTGGTTAGGTCACTACTCAGCAGAAGTTACTATTTATAAATATTAATTTATGAATAATAAAATTATAAAATTTATAATTTATATAATAAAAATTTATAAAATCTTGAATTTACAAAAATAAGGAAGTACCGGTAAACCAAAGTACACTAAGTAATGGTATGGCAATGCCACATGCACTATAGGTAGGGAACTGCATGCCTGATGCTCCTCTCTTGCTTCATCAGGTAATAAAGGTTTGCCTTAACTGCCTGATAAAAAAATTTATCACAATATAAGTACAAAGGTAGCCAAAGTCTGAAGCATCAACATACCAAAAGGTAGAAGTATGAAAATGCAGCAGAAATGTTCTGTATTTCTCTCTTCATGCACTAGCTTTGTTACCTCTCTAAAAATCAAGACAGAAATTCTAATGAATCTTGTAAACTTAAATCAGGCAGAAATTACATCTACCATCATCCATCTGTTGCTCTATCTCTTGCCTAAAAATTAACTAGTATGACTGTCTTTCTTTGGCATACAGAAAGAAAGAAGAAAGATTCTGCCAAGGGTCACCCTGAATAAGGTGAATAAATTTTAGGTAAACATCACCCTGAACATTTGAGATTTCTATATTTTAAATTGTTAGATAGAACATAATGTTTTGCATATAAAACTGGAATATATTCACTATTTCTACAGTCTGAGGAAACTACCATCCTTATTGTAGGCAATCTACTGTCCGTTCCACAATTTATATACCATAAATTCCAGAACTGATAACCTCTCACCACAGGCACACCAGATCCATCACAGTTACCTGCATTACCTTTCTGATCTCTCCAATAAAGATCACTTCTTTTATTATTTTTTAATTTCTAATGTGTCCACATAATCAGCGTATTTCTAATGTTAACAGCCGAGACACCGATAAATAAGGTTGCCAGTTCCCTGATTTGGGGGACAGAGTTTATTCACACTGATTTCAATTAACTTGAGGACACACTATTTCAATTAAATCTCACCAGCATATTCAATCACTGACTGGATGTTCTGAATAACTGTGCAGACAACACTTTACACTACATCTGGCACTGTGTTAACTGGCCCCTTGAGGCTCAGTGATATAAGCCACTGTTCTCCAAAGCCTGGTGATCATAAATATTTGAGGAGAAGAAAATCCCTCCTGTGCACAAACACCCCAGCCTTGTCACATTGTTTTATAGGACCACAATTACAATGGGATACAAATACCTTGTAACATATTTTTTTAGCTGTCCTCATAACATCAAGATATGGTAAGAAGAGAAGCGGGAATGCATTTGCAAATTCAGATTGAGATGCAGAAAAATAACTACTTCTTCGGACCATAGAAGTACTTAACTCCTAAATTCTGTACTTAACTCTACAAAGCAGAATGAGGAATTTGAGGCAGGTTCTCACCCTGCACTGATGTGCTAACTAGTTAAGCACCATATTCAGTTTTCATTGAATTGGAACTGTCAGGGGAGTTCATTCTACAAAAATACAAGGCATCTTCCTGGCTGGTCTGGAAGTCTAAATAAGGTTCCTACTTCACCTGAATGCTTTATTAAACCCTCTGCTGATCTGAAACATTCTTAAGAAAACTGCATGAAGTGCACACGTTTATCAGGATATGAACAGGTCTGTGTCCTGACAAATATTTTTTTTTCAAATATTGGATATTAAAATTTTATTACAGTAAAGATGAAAAATTTGCATTCATAATTAATGTGTCAATACATCCTCGTAAAACTGAACTCCAGCTTTGGGATTAACGAGTCAAATCAAACAGCACAAGTGACAATTGGTAAACACAGGGAGTTTCAGACACACTAAAAGTACTTATTGTCAAGATGCTGCTGTTTATAAAATTCAACCTCTCGCATTCCTGCAGTCTATATGTTGTGAATAATACATTACTTTGTTGTGGGGAGAGCAGTTCTCAAGACCTAACTCTTTAAACAGAACTAAGTAGAGTGCTTAAAAGCATTTGAAAGGTTAGAGCTGCCTGTGTTAATGGAGCAGTAGCCAACATGTGCAAGTGAACTGAGTCTCACAGGTTTATCTCCTGGTAGGAAAAAAAAAATCCAAATTTTTTAGTGGATTAGGACTTTGTTGCTTATGTATGTACTTTATAATTTATTGGACATTCCGTATAAAAATCTTGTCACCCATCTTCTCAAACTCCAAATAAAAGCATCTGTTCAAAGTTTAGATCTCTTCAAGAAACAGCTCTGAAACTCTTGGGGGTAAACTCCCTAGCTGGATATTTCCCAGGAAGCCTTTCCTCCAGCAGTGTTCCAGACAGCATTCTTCTTTCATCAAATCAGTAGTAAATATGACAATATAAACTCTCCCAGAGCTATGAGTGTTGGATGTCAGATCAGTCAATTGTCTTTTCCAGCTGTTATCCTATATGAGTGTACCTTCACTGCTGTACAGATTTTCCTGTCAAATCTCATCACCACAATTTCATGACCCCTTCTTTGAAAGCAACACACAAAGATGCTCTGTCTCAGGTAGCTCTGTCCATTTGCCCCACAGAAAAATGAGGGGCCAATATTTTAACACCTGCTCAACTGTGCTGATAAGCTGAAATATGGGGTTTTTTATCCTATATTCTTAACAGCACGTGCAGCAGTTAAAAAGAATCACTTTTTAGGTACTAGAGAAATTTACGATATTTGGGAATAAAAATATATTCCGTTTTTAACTGACTATTCTTTAAGGTATTTCGGAACTTAAATCATCATGTAGTATTAGGAAAATATTAGAACTACTAGATGTTACGAAAAAAAGTCCACCAAAACCCACAGGCACTCCCAGGAACTAAAATCAGATCGTTTGCTGCTTGTCAGACATAACCTGCCAAGCTATTAGCTCACTTTTTGCAGGCTTGCACTGTCTCGGTGGCTGACCTGCACATCGCAGAGCCTCAGCATGAGAAATGGCTTTCAAGCTCAGCTGCCTCAGAAGTGCCATCCATCATCAGAAAAAAAGATATTATTCCCTTTACAGTCGGCTACTCTGCCAAATTCTTCTGGCGCTGTTCCATCAGTCACACCCACACCGCCCCGGGGAAAAGCAAACCCCAGCTCTGCTCCGTTCTGCTCCTTCCCAAGAGTGGAATGAAAAGCAATCGGCGTTTTATGCCGTTTGTAAGGAGACTGAGGTGGAAAGACAAAGACAGCTCTATCATCTGCCAGCCCCCCGCTCCCTGCTCCGGCCGGCGGGTCACGAGGGGCAGAGAAAGGCAGGCTGTGAACCTAAAACAAGAGGAGAGCTGAGCTGGGAATACACCGTGTTTAGCCAAACAGGACCGTAAACAAACCCACACACAGCAGGGTGCACTTTTGGAAGCCCTTCTAAAAATACATGTACACACCCTTGCCTCTGACACAGAACACCACGAGGGTTGTTACTTGCTGTCCCAGAAGATGCTCCAGTAAGGCTGGTTTGCTTCCTCTACCCGTAGTTTGTTTATACTCCAGGATCGTAAATAAGATTCCCTTTCAAATCAAAACATCCGCTCTTTCCTTCACCGTAGGATGAATAAATTGCAGAACGGACTTATTTGCAACTGTAAAACAAAACCAAAACACCTCCAAACGTGGCTTTTATGCCCTGAAGACCCTGCAGATGGGTCTGTGAGGTTAACCCTTCCCCCACGGTGTCCTACGAGCACAGTTCACACTGCTGCAGGACCCTGCTACAAAACAAATCAGAAATACTGCATCCCAAGGGCACTAGTTCCTTCTCCTCCAAGGAAAGGGGAGAACAAGGGAGAGAGGTCAGGATTGTCAGATCATTGTTCAAATCCAGCCCAGAAAATGAGACATTTGGAATAGCCTTTATTACCTTTTCTAACTAGACATGTAAGAGGAAGATTACAGCCTTCACTTCCCTGGGTGTGGTCTGTGTACTAAACCTCCTCTGAGGAGGAACACAACCAGCTGGGCCCTGTTCTTCTCACCTTCCCTTTAAATTCCAGCTTCATTCTTGTAGCCACCAGTGTGCAAAGGGTTCCACAGTAAGTTAAGGATGACTAGATCTCTTTGGGCCCATTTGCTACAGTCTGCCTGTCTGAGAGATACCCACCATTAACCTGCTTAGTGAAAACCCAGCAAGAGAAATTTGAAAATATTATCCATAAACTGAAGAATTCTTAAAAATGGTCTGTCACTGGAAACACAAATCTGAACTTGTGTTCCTCCTTTTAAAAATATATGCCCAAGCCACATTCCACAGACATATCCAACTACATCTAAAAATGTTATTACTCTTTACTGCCAAATTCAAACCTACCGTGACAGCAGAAAACAGAGAAGTCCCACACATTCAAAGGATTCTTGAGACCCTGACACAACAACATGTTTTGAAACCTAAAGCTGCCACTAAAAATACAATACACTATACTTCACAATCAGATAGCCAAAAGAAACTACAGCAGCACTGTGGTTTCGGGTTTTTTGAGGGAAGAAGGGGCTACACTTGATCCCCCCTCATGCCCAAAACAAGGTGTTTTCAACATCCAATTTCTTATCTGAAAGCCAGGCAGTGGACAAGGAATCAGCTGTTGGACATCCTAGCACAGTCTTAACACAGCCTGTTAGCCTGGGATTCATCCTCCCTGATGAATCCCACTGTCCCCCAGCCCTACCCCTGCAGCAGCTCCACTGCCAAGGTTTTACTGACACGCACAGGAGGAGCTCGAGGCACTGAAGAACTCTCGTGTGGCTGCTCTGAGAGAACCTCTCCCCAGGCAGTGGGTACAAATACCACCAAAAAAAAGCTGCAGCCAGGGACAAATGGGCAGCACTGGACTGGCCCTTTCTCACCAAAGCCCCCTGATTCGATCCCAAACTTCTTCACCTTGCCCACAACGAGTACCACTTTTTGACCAATACTGCCCTCTCTTTTTCCCTGCACAAGGGGTGGCAGTACCAGAGCACTGAGTCTTTAGTTCATTTATCCCCATCCTTTCTCAAAACACAAAAGTTCAGCAGCTCCAACACCAAGTGGACCTGCTTGCCAAGTGCCTTCCTGATGCTTGTGTGCTCCACCAGCAGTGGGGTTGTGACTTCCCTCCTTTAACCACAGGGACAGATTGATCAGAGGCCACAAAGTGCTTTCCCCTCCCCAGGACAGGTGGATATCTCAAATCAGAGTGGGGAAAATGAGCCTATTCTTTCCTGAATCCCAAACTTCTTCCCTGGTAACCATGCAGCAGTATTGGCAAATCCTAGGGAGTAAAGGGCAGAAAACTGGCAGAGGGCTAGAAATCTCAAGTGTAATAAAGGAGGGGGGATGTTATTTTATCTGCTTGGCTGTTGCTAACTAAGAACCAAAGTTCAATCCAACTAGTTTTGTGGGCTTTTTTTCCTACCAAAAAGAACTGTTTAATTTACAGAAAACTGGTTGTCTTTGAATCGATGGCACATTGCAAGAAGAAAGTTTTGTTAAAGTTATACAAAAGCACAGAGAATGCATTAAAATTTTTGACACAAAACTCTATTCTCAACCCTCCCATCGAGTTCAGCAGACTTGGTCTACGTTAATTTAATCACTTCCAAATAATTAAATTCCACTTCAGTGGGGCTAATCTACGCTGTTTCAAACTGATTACTCCCTTGATTCCAAAGGTTTGTGTTTGTGGTTTTGTTTGTTTTTTCCAGAAAGAGATTAAAATTGAGAATTTATTCTTTCACAATTTGAATCTCCAGTTGTCTGTCAGGTCTAGTGAATGAAGCCTTGTAGCCACAGCAGAAAATTCAATACTAAGTCAGTCTTGCTCTTCCTCCATTTATTCTGCACTTTTTTTGTTGTGCTAATTGAGGCTAATGACTTCAGTACACTGGGTAGTAATTTGTGATTTTCCTGTGTGAAAACTAAGCTAAATGATCTCTAAATCTAAAGAAAGAATATACAGTAAAGGGATATTTAGGCCATAAACAGGGGTGTATCAACACTCATGTTCATTGTGTTCAGGATTATTGCCTGCTCCAGAGCTTTGTACAATGCAAAAAATCATCAGGTGATCTCATTCCTTAATGTTTCCCACCTTGTCCTTAAGGATGCTACAGCACAGCAAGGTGTCCCAAAGGATGAACACGACTCATGTAAAACTAAATCTGACACAGTGAAAGCTTCTGTCGTGGTAAGAACATCTAGATCTGTAGAAGGGAAAGGAAAATCACTTCCTTTTTCATTCCATACAGGCTCCACTATTTTTTCTTCTCACCTAAGGTAAGTGCAAGCACCGCTTTGTAAAAATACGAAAGAAAAACGAAGCCTTTTTATACCCTTAAGTAACAGATTTTGTCCTTTCCAATTTCAACAACAAGCATCCAGTATTACTGTGTAAATTAATACTAAAAGCAGAAAGGAAATGGGGAACAACATCTTGCATTAATCCCACAAATGAGATTAATGATGCCAAGACAGAGCTCCAGATTAATGCCACTTATTATCTTATTGTAATATATTATATATATAGTATATTAGCCTAGCACTATGAAACTATAAGATCACAACAGCACACCAGGCTTTGTTCAATAAATAAATAATTAAATAAATAAATAAATAAATAAATAAATAAATAAATAAATGAACAATTCACAAGGCAGTTTTTCATTACATATTTGGCATGCTAGTGAGAGTAATCAGGGAATATAGATATAAACAACAGTTTTCTATTCATTCCCTCTCTTCTTTCCCAAGAAACAAGACACTGGAAGAGTGCTTACTGTAACTAAACAGATCTAACAGTTTTCACAATGCAAACACTAAAATTCGAGGTTTTATTTTTAGGCAGAAAGGCAAAGGGGGGGAAAAAAAGACAAATAAGAGAAGCTCATACAGTCTCTCTTGCACAAAGGCTGACTGTCCCATGCGACAAGTGCAGGCAGAAAGGGCCCATTTAGATTTCTCTGTCCCCAACAATCACAGCTGAAATGTATCTTTAGGAGCCTGATCTGAAGTTCAGAAGGCTTTCAATACACTGCTCATTCTACAGAACTCACGTTTCTGAGTTCTTTCTCATGTCTCCCAATTTATGCAAGAGACCAACTTAACCTGAGGCTACAGAACACCAGGGTGAGGGCTGCAGGCATCCTGAATACTGCCTTGGAACACCACCTCTTTATAGTCAAGAATTAGCTTTATCTTAAAAAAAAAGGGCAAAAAATCCCACTAAACCCCCAAATAAAACCAAAACAACTTGTGCAATCCCATCAACTCCTGTTTACACAAGATTTCCACTAAACTAAAAGGCCAAAGCTTGCAGTTTGTGGCACAATATCAGACCACCTAGCTGTATTTGCTAAATTTCTCAGAAATGTTTTAATCAAGAAACTTCAGCACCAGCTATGACGCTTTACACGTGCCAGAGCATCATCATCTGTAGCTCTGCACTCACACTCTGAGAGCACAGCCCACGTGTCCAGTGCTGCTCGTGACAGAGGATGTGAACACCTGAGTCCTCCCACCCCACACTCCTTTGTTTGACCACGAACCTTGTATCAGAAATGCAGTCATATCCTTACAAAAAAACCCATACAGATTAAATTCTGTTTCCTCTTGAGGGAAAATGATTAAAGGGGGTTGTAAGCAAGTGATTTAATCAAACAAAAATATCACGGTGCTTTATTTTGGGGCTAAGTCTTGCTATGTCTTCAGCAGGAACAAATCCAAACTTAGCTACTGGTGTATCCTTCAGCACACAAGCTGCTTGTGAGGTTGTAAAAGGGATTTCCCCTTCCCAGCTCCCCATATCACAGTCTAATTTAAACCACTAACCCAAATCACACAGCAAATCTTAACCACAGAGCACTGCTAATTTCAAAATCCATCTGACCAGGTCAGCGAGACTGACTCCAGCAGGCAACAACCTGAACGAAAATGAAACAACACTGAACAAGTGCAACAAGTTCAAAAGTGTAACTTCTTAAGCACTAAACTTCCTTAAGAACCTGACACAGGAAAATGGTCGGATTTCTGTTCTCTCCCAAAGCCCTGATGACAACCTCACCCTGAACAGACATATCATCTAAAGCACTGACAGTCACATCTGTACATTCTGAGGTCTAACCCAGCTGGGCACCGAAACAAAAGTGAAGCAGCAGATAAAATAAGCAGCCTGTGAAAGCGAGATAAAGAATATTCAAGATGAAAAGGCACGTTGAAGAATCGTGATTTAGTAATAAAAGTTGACATGTGTGGTAAGCACTGGTTAGAAAGATCTTAAGCAGGCAGGTCTAGGATAAAGATTAGCTTTCACTATTCCACAATTATTATGGTCTCACGTGCCCTGAAGTGACAACAGAAGCATTCAGATGGCAAAAGGATATAAACTGTTTACAGACTTTCTCCTGTGTAAACAGCACAATAAAATCTCCTGTAAGATTTCTGATCCAACAACAAATACAAATTAACTCTATTTACATCAGGTCACCAAGGTAAGGGATTAGCTGTTAGTGTTAGTAAACACATTTATGTGATCAAATATGAATATACAGTAAACCAAAAAAGGGGTGTTACTGAACCTGATCTAATTGTTCCCTCCTCTCCAAGTGTCTTGCATCTCACCTCAAAGGTATCTCTCAAAAAGTTCAGAAACCACAATCATTGAATCAAACTCTTTGTAACTCAAAAAATGACTTTTAAAACTTCATTCCATACTTGCATATATTACTGATACTTTGGACATCAGATTTATCTAGCCTAATACTTGGTCAGACATGAACCAAGAGATGATTTGAGGTACAGCTGATCCTTTGCATTTAAACCTCCAGAGGAAAAATTTGCCAGTGCCAAGGACTAATTAATTCCTGAGGGTTAAATTCATGTAAGAATTTTGGTGAGATACATGCTCTCAGGGACACAAATCCACTACAACCCTCCCAAGAATTTAACAGGCTGCTATGAGCTCATTTGATAAATCACTTAAATGCCTGCATTGGCCAATTCCAACATGTTTGGTACAGGGGCTTTGTGTGTGTCCATGTCCACCATCAGTATAATGTATTGAATAACCTCATTAAGTGCAATAATCGATTTTCCCAAATATTACAGATTAAAATATAAGTTTTAATAAGCTGAGGTATTTCCTCCAAAATTATCAAACATGGAGAAATAAAACCAAAAAGACAATTTTCAGTGGCCTGAAGAGGTCCAAGTTGAAAAAAATGTGTTGGCATCCACAGAGGTGTGTGAAACTAAATGCTTCCCAATGCAAAAAGTGGCTTGTTCACTACAGCACTCTGGGCACAGAAAAGCTCAGCAGCCCTTGCCCTACAGGCTTACACACCTGGGATAAGGTGCACAGGCCCTTTTTCACACTTGTCACAGGAATTTGGACTCTGCCACCTGAACTCAACACTCCAGGGAAGCCCTTCATTTTTTTCACCACCGTGAAAAATCAGTATTTCAGAGAACCAGCCGGTGAAGTCATGCAAAGACATAATAGTGACAGTTAATTACTTGCTAATCATGCCTCGGTTTCAGGATGAACGCCACCAGAAATACTCCATTTATTCTTTTAAGTGACATTAGACATTCATGGTTGCAATTAAAAAAATTAATGCAAACAATTCCAGAAGACTGTCTCTAACTGGCAAAGACTTGAAAACAAGCTCATTTTTGTATCTGCAGCTTGAATGGATCATTCCACAAACACTGTGCTGTTCAGAGCTGAGGTGCAAATGAGAAGGAGTACAGAATTTGAGAGAAGCCATATGGCAAAAGTTAAATATTTTGGTGTCTAAATACCCATTGTACCTTAGTTCAAACTTATCACGTTCTTCCCATTTTTGAGACGTCAGATCCAGAGAACTGTTCATACCTGCACAATTTTCCCACCCATTTTTATGGACAATGGTCAGTGAATTAATTTTTCTTGACAACAGAAAAAGCTGACATTTCAAAGCTGCCTTTCCCCACAGAGCTCTCGGTAGTTTCCAAACAGACAAAGAGAGTGCATATTTCGTTTATACATGTGCTCAGGCAACCAGAAAACGTTCCAAAATATTTCAGAATGAATAAGACAAGCTTTAAGCAAGCATCAGCATCATGTTATTTCCAGGCTCCCTTATGTTTAAAGAGTTCTAAAATTTGAATATGCTCAATATAAAAAGTCAAACAATTACCTCCCAGTTGACAACGACCTTATGCTAAAATATTAAGGAACAGTGGAATGTCTGATGTTTCAATGAGCATAGGTTAGGACTGGATATGCTACCAAACAGATGTAGCTAGATTTTTACTGGGCCATAACTAATGATGACTGTGCTTTATGCCTCCCTAATACTGCCTGTCATCAATATCTATCAGTAGAAAGCTGCAATATAAACATTTATAAAGCAGACACAATACTCTAGCTGAACCACTAATGCATGTAATTGCCAACACAGAGCCATATGCTGAAAATTCATCTCTCTTTACATTTAACTTTTACAGCCTAGGCAAATCAGACAACTGCATAGTCCACAGCCTTCCAAAATTGGTTACTGAATAGAACTCTGCAATCAGCTGCCAGTTCAATTGTTTTTACAACATTCTAAATAAAACAAAGGAGGTCTGTTGCCCTGACTTGTGAAAGGGCTCCAATGAATGCCAATTATAAAACCAATTAGGGGATCAAATCTGACATCATGGGTTTCTCTATAAGATATTAGCTCAATGACTCTTTTATAAGCTAATTAGTCACAGGCATTAAAAAAGAAACAGATGATCCAAAAACAATGATTCTGCAGAAATGTTTGTTGTCAAATCCCATTAGCAATTTAAAACCTACAAACTATTTTTACAAAAATCACAAATAAGGGCAATAACTCTCACTTTCCAATAGGAATTATATCTGTGACTGTCAATTCCTTCAACTGTATTAACAGTAACAAATTATGAACAAGAACATATTAAGTATTCCAAGTATAATCAGCTTCTGCAAAGTTCTTACACAATCAGTATTTACCAAAATCCTCTCTGGCAGAAGCTACGTTGTTAATCAAATACAAGATGAATCTCCAGGGATTGCACAACAGGAAGACACAGGGGATTTCCCCAAGAGACAGTGAAGTCAACTCTTCCTTAAAAAGCAGAAAACATTGCAGGAGTGGACACTTCAGCTGAGAATTCCCATCCCAAAAAGGCAAGGCTGGCCACCAGCACAGCCTGGGAGGAGAGGACTTGCACTGTTTCTGACAACTGACTCAGAAGTCTTCTATACATTAGATTAAGGCCCTAGACTCTTAAAAATCTGAATGCCTGGTTATGTTGCTCTCCCACACTGTAGTTTAAGTACTACATGCAAGGTTTGAGCAAAGTAAATAATCACTTAAATGTTGTACAATGGCAAAATGCTGTCTGTGTGATCCTGATTGGGATTCCTTACATGCAGGAATGATGACAGTATGTGATTGTTCAATGCTACTTTTCTTGCAGGATGTTGCCTTTTTCAGGACACAAAACAGATGCAGCTCACCAAATGAGCCCCTTGTTTGATTGTCCTTTGTAAAGCCTGACTGTCAAGGTGCATTATTAACCACAGACTCCTCAAAGCAGAGCCTGAAGACAGAGGACCCTTACAAGAAAAAGCTCTATGGCAGCTCTCACCAGAGTAACTCATGGTCCACAAACTTCAGTGTATTTCAGATCTCAATTTCAACAATAACCCTGTTCTTGTTTTACATTTAGTCAACGTGGTTATTCAACATCATAACAGAATTGGGGCCCCAATCTGAAATTAGAATCATCAAACATTTTGCCATCTACTCTAGTGAGAGGTACCTTTGACTCAGCTACACTCAAACTGATTTGCTGCAGGTGCAGTAAAACCTGGCAGAAACTACAGAAATTACCTGCCAAGGAAATACATGCCTGAGCCCTCAGGTGTTACTTCCTAAAGAGCTATAAAATGTGGAGTACTTTATGATCAAAGCAAGCTGCTCTTGATTCCAGAGTCAGCACTTCCTCAAATCACAGCCAGGTATTCCTAACATCAGCAAAGAGCTTACTACAGTCTCTTGACCACTATCCAATAGGAAAAACAGGGCAGGGATGGGAATCACATCTCCAGAATGGTTGAGTTCCATTTCAGTCTCTGGAGAGGGCAGTAAGTTTTCAAGGACAAAGTTCTGTCTTCCCATCATATGCAAGATAAATGCTTTCTGTTCATGTCTGGGACCATGCTGACTTACACACTGACACAGCCCTGGAAAAAATGCCACCCAGAGAGAACCCACATCAAATCCTCAAGCTGCTCCTCACACAGAAGGAGTCCAAAGAAAGCATGAGGTGATGCAGATAAAAGTTTTACATCAAGACACAGCTTTTCTCAGCGTAACATAACCTTTTCCCTCATCAAAATTACAACCTACTAATACAAAAATGAACCTAAAGGCCTCTCTTAACGTGTTTCTCCACATAACGTATGACTAAGTTACTTCAGAGATCTTGCAACATGTCAAATATCTTATGACACAAGTGCTAAAAAATCTACTAAAATTCTAGCAGTAACATCTGTCAAGAAGCTATAAAAAGATTCTGACCACTCTTATGTACTAAGAACAACTGATGTGGAGACAGCCAGACAATGCACCAAGAAATACAGAAATGTGAGTGGAATAAGCAGAGAGGCAGTAATAAGGGGTGCAACATGGAAACTGGAGATTTCCACAGGTTGCCCTTCAACACCCAGTTTGGGGCTGATGCCATGAAACCCACAGTCTTTATTGACCACCTCTCAAACACTCTCCCACTCCTGAATTGTCTCAAGAGTGTATTAAAGCATGATAATGTGACTCTGGAGGTAGACACCCAGGATTTCTGGAGTGGAGCTGTTTCTCCTGGGGTTAAATATGCTTAAACCAGAAGCTGATGTGCTCAGATCTGTCTGTATACTTTGGTGCGTATGATCCACAAGCAAGTTCAAAACCTCAAGCATGAGACTGTACATTTTTTTCTTAATTTAGAAGACTCTTAATATAAGATTCACAAAAGTTGTCCTTAGATGTATTTTTATTTTTTCCCACTTCTTTACTCCTATCAAGCCCTTGCCATCCATGTTATGCTGCTACATTGAGTGTCAGAGTTCAACAAACAGAACTAAAAATAAGCACATGACACCAAGTACCACATGCTCTGTTGAAAACTCTTGCAGCGACTTAAAGATATTAATTTCAACAGAATTCTCTTGTGTAGTGTAACTTTATGTTCTCCAACAAACCTCAGGTCTATGAATAACCAATTCAAGAAACACTAAAAAAAGAGACAATGAAACAAAACAAAATTATGTTGCCTTTGCTACTTGCAAACCAAAATCTTCTTGGGAACCACCTCATGCACAGCCATCCACCTTTATAAAACTGCAAACTGCTCAGATTTATCTTAACAAAAGCAGCTCCTTAAGTGAATCACAACCACTTCAAGAATTATGTTAGCCTGTATGTTATTGTGGACTGGACACAATGATGTACTTACTAGCCAGTATGGAAAAACACTTCTTTTACACCTGGATTATATAGAATAGGACTGCAAATTCTGGATTTACAAAAAAACAACTCTCCTTTTTGCTTTTTACTGAAACCTACAAATATGACAAGCTACTTTCTGTCTGTACCAAAATTACATGTCGAATATTCAGTCAGAGAGGTTCTCGATGTTCTTCAGAATCGTGTGACTCTGGACTGGTTCAAATTAATTGAGCAAAACTGACTGCTTATCATAACTAACAAATGATTTTTTAAAGTAGCCAAGATTAAGGTGAGCAAGTATTAAATCAATATCAAGTAGAAATATTGAAATGTAAGTAAGAATAGACATTTTGCACCACTTTTTTTGACAGTAATACACAATTCACCTGGTCACAGACTCTAGGAATCTAGAACCCTTTCACTAAATTCTGCGCCTATACAGGATATAATATGCAGACAGACTTAACAATAGTTGATGTTTTCAAGCAATAAATTCATACTCAACTTTGTCAACAATTTGACCAATGGACTAAGCAGATGCAGGTACATGAAACATAAAGAAAAACCTTTACTTCTCTGTCACACGTTTCCCAGTTTGCCTCCTCAAAATGTCTAATTTGTTCTCTAGTGTTCTCTAGTGTTAAGCTAGGTGCTGTTTTTAAATCCTTGTTTCACCACAAGGAAATCTTTCATCATGTTCTTTACATTTTCAGTCCAGAGCTCTGTACAATCCCATGTATTCTCCTTTCACAGGTATCATCACACTCAATGTAAATTTAAGTCTGGAAAAGCAGCAGGATACCACATCCACTGCCAGTTGTGCCACTAGTAGTATGATACTATTATTTTTAAATCCAGGACATCAGGATTAACATATTGCATTCACTCTATAAAAACCAAACAAACCAACCCACAGAAAAACCCAAACAAACAAACAAACCAAACCCCTCCAGAACTATGATTATTGCTATGACAGAAGTTACACCATAAATTTTTTTCTAATTGAATGGTTGTTTCTCTTTGAACTTGAAAAATGGAAAAGACCATATTTCAAGCATACTGGCCCTGATATTTACCATAACTCTGCAAAAAGACTTGTTGAAACTTGTGATACCTTCACACTTGTATCTTAGAGTCCTACTTGCTATTTAGATCAGCAGTGTATTTCAGCTAAAAAAAAAAAAAGGATACACAGTGTTTTCTTCAGGACATTTGTGTTTCTCATCACAGAAGACAGGAGAACAATAATAGGAAAAGCCTCCTTTGTAAAACATATTAAGTGTTAAAAAAAGCACAGGCTAAAACTGGCCTGTTACGTGACATCATCGTGATGCAGCAGACAAAAGGAAAACAGTTTTGAATGGGATTCATCTTTTGGCCCATAGGAGAATACCAGGTCATATTTAAACCCAGGAAGTTTTGGTAGGGTTTTGTCGTCTATAATCTGCATCAGATCATAAAAACCAGTTTGGAAATCTGGGGATGTGGAGAGTCACAAAGCGGTCACAGAAACAGTACTTCTGAAATGTGGTAGAAATGGAAATTGCATCCCTGGTTAAAACTGCAGAGTCAGACCTGTAGTGACAACACAGTAGCATTTCCTATCAAAAATGTCCTAAAAGAGAGAGAGATGGAAGAAATTCAGTGTCTGAGTCAGATCTATTCCTTGTTTTCTCCTGAGTAATCACAGATAGAGATAAGGCACAATGACCAAATGTGGAGGTATTCCTGCTGCTGTGGGTTGATCCTGTCTGTATGCCAAATACCCAGTAAAGCCACTCTCTCACTCTCCTCTGCAACTGGACAGAGGAGAGAGGAAAAAAAAAAAACAGCTAAGGATTCATGTGTAGAGACAAGAGCTGGGAGAGGTCAGTGACTGATCACCTTCACAGGCAAAACAGACTCAAAGTGGGGATATCACTTATATTTGTTATTAACAGGATAAGAGCCAAAGAGTGAGAAATAAAACAGTCTTAAAAACACCCTCCCCCCCACCCTTCTTTCCATGTTCTCCCTCCTCCCCCCAGCTGTGTAGGGGGATGAGGAATGGGGATTGCAGTCAGTCGTTGTTTCTGCTGCTGCTCAGGGAGAGGAGTTGGAGTCCTTCCCCTGCTCCCTTGTCCCATGGGAGACAGTCCTTGATGGACCTCTCTGGTGTGAGTCCATCCCTTGGGCAGCAGCTCTTCCCAACCTGCTGTCCCGTGGGTCACTCCTCCATGGGGTCAGTCCTTCAGGAATGAGCTGTACCGGGGTGGGTCCCCCACAGGGGCCACGAGTCCTGCCCAGGAAAAGCCTGCTCCAGCCTGGGCTTCCCTCTCCATGGACTGCAGGTCCCTGCCAGGACCCTGCTCCATCCTGGGCCTGCCACGGGGTCACAACCCCCTTCCTGCATCCACCTGCTCCAGCGTGGGAGCCTCCATGGGCTGCAGGGGGGTCTCTGCACCCCGATGATCCCCCATGAGCTGCAGGGGGGTCTCTGCACCCCGATGATCCCCCATGAGCTACAGGGAGGTCTCTGCACCCCAATGATCCCCCATGGGCTGCAGGGAGGTCTCTGCACCCCGATGATCCCCCATGGGCTGCAGGGGGGTCTCTGCACCCCGATGACCCCCCATGGGCTGCAGGGGGGTCTCTGCACCCCGATGATCCCCCACAGGCTGCAGGGTCTCAGCTCCGGTGCCTGGAGCACCTCCTGCCCCTCCTTCTGCACTGCCCTTGGGGTCTGCATTGCTGTTCCCATGTTCTCACTATGCTCTTCCCTAGCTGGAATTCTTCCTGTGCAATGACCTTCTGTTCCTAAATGTGTTATCCCAGAGGTGTTACTATTACTCCTCATTGGCTCAGCCTTGGCCAGCAGCAGGAATTCCGTCCTGGAGCCGGCTGGCATTGGCTCCAAGGGACAGAGGAAGCTTCTGGCAGCTTCTAACAGAAGCCACCCCGCTACCAAAACCCAGCCACAGAAACCCACTACGCCTTCATATTTACACGTCCTGCTTTCATCCATTAAGTAATCACTAAGCTTCTGTAAATAAACTGAGAGATGAAGACACACACACCCGTTCGGTTTGAATGGAAGAAGGAAATCACCAGAGTGCCAACTGAGATGCAGAAACTAGTGAATGAGATTGTAAGAATCAGTGATCAAAGCCTGCATTTGACAGGTTAAAAATGTGGTGGAGAAATAGCAATATGAAGGGAATAATAGAGAATGTGAACAGGAAAAAAAGTCAGCAGCTGAAAGAGGTAATTGAAGAAAACACATGAAAGCAAAATCTAGTGTTTTAGAAGTTTATCCATTAAAATGAATCATAAGAAAGAAAAAAATCCCTCCAAGCAAAAACAAAAAAATTAATAAGCAACAAGCAAAAGGCAACAGAAGTACTCTATAGAAAATGTACCAATTAAACATCACAGTTGATGAAGTAACCCAGTGAAAGACAGATCCTAAAATTCTTTCATATAATAACAACTTTCAAAGTCTCTAGATGGACATTACTACAGAGCTGCTTGCAAGGGGAGAACAGGCAGCAGAGACAACACACAAGATTTTCAACTCCACTAGTTTTTGTTTTCATTTATAAAGAGTGCCAAAGCATACCAAGCCATAAAACCCCACAAAAACAAATACAAGCAAAAAACCTGCACATAGAGGAAAAATGCTCATTTAGAACACTGCTGAACAAAGAATATTGAAATGACATCTGAACACAACCAAACTATCCAGTTTTAAAGCCATCCAGGCTTCGGAAGGAATTTGCAAGAAAAAAAATTGACTGCAAATTCTGGGAGCATGTGGAATGCATAGACACCATCAACAGACTGAGCAAACTGAGAATTCCAATAGAAAAACAGGCAAGCTCTTTGATTTATACTCCACTCCCAAAGATCTGGAACACTGAAGAGACTTTGGCAAAAATAAAAAAGGAAATTTATTCATACTCTACATATATTGGATGTGTTGTGCCAATTCTGATAAAGCATGACTGAGTAAAAGACTGTGTCTGCTGAAAAAAGCAGGCTGAAGAGAGCTAAAATGAAAGTTTCAAGAAAGCAGAATGTGATAAAATATGACAAAAATAGAAAAGGAATAATAAATAATAGATGACTGAACCACACAAGTATGATAAAGAACAACATTAAAATTCACAGTGTTGTGCACCTGTAAGGCCACTCCCAAATAAAGTGCTAGAAAGGTTTTATCCATTATGACAGGGCTTAATGCATAAAATTTTATGACCAAGAAAAAAAAAAATCTTTTCATCAGGGATTTTATTCCAGGTAACTGTCACTAAAAATCAGCAAACTTCAGGTGATGAGCAAGAATCCACTGTTTTCTGCCACATCAACCTCCGGTCAGCTGCATGTCTCCTACAGGGACACTGATGCCAATCTCTGTTTTCTAATCATTCATCAGATTTTGTGAAATGTGTGAAAATATTATTGGAGCACGCCAACAAGTTCCAGAATCGTTGCCAGGGAGAGAGGAAAAAGGAAAAATGGGACTACTCTGCTGCAGCCCAATTCCATTAGAGACTAGTTCAAAAAATAGCAGTTTAAATGGTCTGCCTTTTAAAGATCAAACAGACCCTTGAGCACCTGAATTCTTCTCCATTTCAGCAACAGCAACACCATCAACTGTAAAAAGATCCTCCAGGAGGCAGTTAAGTTCTGGCATGTTCTGTTCTACGTTATGATAAAACTTATAATAGTGGAGATTCAAAGTCAAAACTCTGTCTTTAGCAATGGCATATTTTAATTGGGGGTGAGCGGGAGACAACAGTCCCTGGACAAGCCAGAACCACCACATTGTTTGCTTTGTCAGCCTAGAAATTCATAGTCTACATAATGATATTTACCCTAAATTGATCCATTAAACAGAGACAATAGGAATATTAGTTCCTCTTCTACAGAGCTCAGTATGACCTAATTCAAACTTAATTGCATGAAACATTAGTCTTAAATAAAAAACCTTTCCTAAACCCTTATAAACACACGAAATTTAGGACCAAAAATTCTGCAAGTTCGCTTCAGACACTTCTGAGTAGTTCTGATGAAGAGCAACAGGCATAAGGCCACAGAGGAAGGAATTAACACTACAGCTATAATTGGAGTGCTGCAGGAATACGTAGGGGTTGCCATGAAATTCAGTCATTCAACTGGCTAATATCATGTTGCGCAACATCATGAAGGTTAGATTTAGAAAATCTTGGTTATTTGCCATGTAAAGAGCATAGAATACACAATATTTATTTCTGTAAGCGATGAAAGAATGTTAGTAATAAAACTATGGAAGGAAACCCGTCAACCTCACATCTTTATTTGACCGGGATCAATAAAGTCTGCATTTTAAAAAGAACACAAAACTGAAATACAAAGAAAACAAGTTAAAACCACTATCAATTTCTGTTTCTTTTCTGTTATTAATTAATAGATAAAAATAAGTGTTCTGTCACATTCAGAAGTCAATACATTCTTCATTTTTTTAGACAGGTAAGAGCCAAGAAAAAAAAGATTTTCTGTTTTTTGCTGATAGAACTCAGTAGGAAAACAAACCAAAACAAAACGTGTGTATTCCCTAATACACACATGTAGGAACCTGAATTTATGACAAAGCGAAATAAACTGGACATGGTAACAACATTCTTTCTGGTTTCTGCACTACAGCACTGTTTATCCTCACTCATTAAAGTGGCTCTGACTTGAAGACCATAAAAGTATATCAATGAAGGCCAGAAAGAGACTGTGTTTATATGGACAGATCTGTTCTGCTCAGGTCAGTGATGAACCACACTGCAAGTTATGGAAAAACCCTTGTACATTGAACCAGTGCTCACAGCTTAGCTTCCATCTGGAAAAGCAACTGTATGGCATCTCACTCTGCTGCTCCACAATCAGGTTAAATGTGTATAAATGAACCTATTCCTCACACTTCCCAGTTCTGGGTCATACTTGATCCGGTTCCTAAAGTCATATGGAAAATACCTGAGCCAGTACCCAGAGAAAGGTACATGAGGGAGGACAAGGGTGGCAGTACACAGGGAAAGGCTCCAACCAGCATTTCAGTGGCGTTGTTTCTGTCTCAAATGAGTTGCAGAACTACTGTGTGAACATCCCAACCAAGCACACCCTGAGAAATCAAAGCACAGGCCCAAGCAGAATTCCTGCAACTGTAACAAATCAGAACTAGTGACTGTGGAACTGCAGGCATTCCCATAAAAGCACAGTGTTTCACGGATCAGCTGCTGCACTAGCCAGCGCTTTGCCATGTGTGCCTGCAAGCTTTCCTAACATCCACACACCAGGGCAGCTCCAATGAATAACTGACACATTTCCAGATAAGGGACAAGACGGGACAGAGCAGAGAGTGCTCTCTCTGTCCTTCACCCCTCCACGATATCAGAAGTTCAGAGGACAGTTAATAAGTTGCCTTCTCCAGACGTGTTACAAACGTGTCTTTGAGCTGCAACGTCTCTTTAAAGATCTTACCTTGTAAAATGTTCCTAGGTACACACTGAAATGCAGGTTTCAGAAATCTGTCAAGCGTGTCAAGATTCCAAACGTGTTTGCCAGCTAAGAAGAAATACACTGGATTCTGCCTTCCACAAACTGTGCCTGGGACTTATATTTGTATCACGTCTTCTAAAAAGCAGTTGAACATAATACACAATTGAATACTGCTGTCTGGAGGGGAAAGAAGTATTTAGACCATGAACAAACAGGATCAAATTACCCAGAAGTACACATGCCTTGCAGCAAGCACAAGAAACACCACAGTAAATAATATACATAAATATTCTTCTACAGTATCTGGCAAAATTCACCATAATGAATTCAAAATATTCAAAGCAATTATTTCCACCCAACCACTTATTTCTTTCAGAACTGAGATCTTCAGCATTCTGTTATGTTCTTTACTGTCAAGGCATATTTCTTGAGCAGTTTGACTTTTTTTTTTTTCCCTGCCATTTGGCTGAGCAACTAAGAACTTTATTCAGTAAAGTAACTTCCAGATGACCTAGCAAATGGAATGGATTTGGATTAAATAGCACCAGATTATTTCAGTGTTTAAGTAGTCATGGGTATGCCTGTAACATAACACATCTCAAATAGATTCCACTAATCTTATTAAGTATGCTTTTACTTATCTTTCACTAAACATCTATTTTATGGTTCATTTCTTCATACCTCTTAATCACTGCTCAGTTACAATGTCAAAAAAACTTGAAATCCAAAACTGAAAAGCACACAGTCACAACATAGAAAATTCTCTGGGTAAGAAGTACATAAGGGACTGTTGTGGAATTGTTAGGGTTTACAACTATAAGCATATTTACTGGTTTGCATCTTTTACATGACAGATTTGTTACAGTTAAAAGCTTTCCCTTCAGGCTCTTTTAAAGAAGCACATCCCAAAAAGTTCTCTGAATAAGACATAACAGAACTGCTCTCCGTGGGTTTTTTGAGGGTGCGAGGACAGGAGAAGGAAAGGGACAAGGAAGAAAGGAAGGAATAGGTGTGCATGCAGGAGAGGAAAACTATACGTGGATTTTAAAGTTGAAAGAGTTTAAACTCACCTAAACCAAACAGCACTTCTATTCCTCAGCTTTTGCTTGCTCGACTTCTGTTTATTTTTCTGACTCATTACTCAAAAATTTCCTAGATCCTAATCAAGCCTAACAATGCTTCAGAGGAAACACAGCTCCAAAATGGAAAGGGGGAGAAAATCTCGTTTAGGAATTCTTCAAAAGCCACAAAATAATAAAAACTCAGGATATCCTCCAGGAATGGTAAGAAAAATGCTACCTAATAAAGTACAATATGCTCTAATTCATCACAACATAACGTGGCTCTGAATTCTGGATGTCAAAAGCTCAGATGATGGTGTTCATTCTGATATTGAACTTCTGTTTGACATATCCCAGATGCCTCCAAGAGTCCAGTTTGGAAAGAACTTAACATTCAATCAAGAAGTATCACATATGAGGAAATCCTTAAAAACACCAGAAAATCAGGGACCAGCAAAGATACATGGAGTGTAGGAAACACACAGTCTTCCCAAAAAGTCTCTGTTGTCAGAGAGCCTCTGTAGGGAGAAGCTTTCTACTCCATTTTAAATGATCCCCTTGGCCAGCAAGAGGCTACACATGGAATCAAAGAACCACAGAACGTTCTGAGTTGGAAGGGACCCACAAGGATCATCGAGTCCAACTCCTGGCCCTGCCCAGGACCAGCCCCAAGAGTCACATCATGTGCCTGAGAGCATCATCCAAATGCTTCTTGAGCTCTGGCAGCCTTGGTGCTGTGCCCACTGCCCTGGGGAGCCTGGTCTGTGCCCAGCCACCCTCTAGGGGAAGAACCTTTTCCTGAGATCCAACCTAAAGCTCCCCTGACACAACTTCAGGCCATTCCCTCAGGTCCTGTCCTTGGTCCCCCCAGAGCAGAGCTCAGTCCCTGCCCCTCCTCTGCCCCTCACAAGGAAGTTGTAACTGCAGTGAGGTCTCCCCTCAGTCTCCTCTTCTCCAGCAGAACACACCAAGTGACCTCAGCAACTCCTCATATGGTTTCTCCTCAAGGCCCTTCACCATCTCTATTGCCCTCCTTTGGACATGTTCCACTTCATTAAAAGCCTCTTTCAGCATTAGTCACTTCAACATTACTCGCTTTCCCCACACAATAGCATCTCTCATCTGTATTATCTCCCCGTCATCTTCTTCATCTGAATGTGAATAAAATATCCAAACAGATGAGGTTACATCTATTTTTATCAGGTTTTAGTGACTGCATTTCTTTCTTTGGAGACATAAAAGGAAAGACTACATCTTTACTTTATTTATGAAATCTGGGAATTTAAACAAAAGAGAGTAATATGGGAGTGAAATTCAGATAAAGGAAGACATTTTGTAAATGCATTCTAGTTCAACAATATAACATTTTCTCTTAGGATATCCTTTATCCTATTAGATTCAAGCTTGGGACAAACAAATCTTTAAGTAAGCCTCTGCAAATTGTTCACTAAAGCATGTCAGTCTTTTCTGAATCTGAGCCTGGGATTTAGAATTCATGGTGCAAATTCCACATTTTGAAGACAGGTAAGACCGAGGGCTCTCAGTTATACTGGAAGCAAGTCAAACTACATGTGTTAGTGTGTACATGCTAATACTTAAAGCTCACATAGAAGAGTCTTATTTCTTAATTATCTATTTTAAATGCATAGCTACATGAATCATAGTACCATGACATGATATTATTGCTAAGAAGTCACACCCCCTCCTTTTTCTCCCCCTCGGAAAACGTAACAGCAGAGGAGAAAATCCCAACAGCGTGACAGTTTTACATTGACTGCTGTGGCTAACAACCAACATTTCAACTTTTGGGCAAGACTGCAAAGCAAACACACCCAATGCTGGGTATTAAAGTAGTTCCTTGCCTCCTGTGCCACTGACATCCTTCCTTGCAGCAGCGATGTCACTTGTGCAGTGAAATCATTTTCGCGTTGCCAATCGGTAGGAAGGCAAAGCAAACACCAGCACGTTTCTAAGAGAAATAATCAACAGCTGGCAGAGCGCTGTCACCTGCACTTCAGCTTCCTGACAGATCACTACAATACCTGGGAAGGCTCTGCATGCTCTGTGAGTTCTCCAGGCTGGCAGATTTGTCATGTCTGTAGCCATCAGCTGTCCCGTGCTGTCTCAGCCAAAACCAGGATAAAAGAGCCACTCTCAGCACAGCAAATGTAGAGCTGGGGGTATTACCAAGGCAAGCACATCGTTCTGCATGGCTGAAATGCCAGCTAATGATTTGGATGCGGGAATTACTCTTCATGTTGGAGAAAATTACTAATGCAAAAAAATCGGTCCGGCGGTTTAATAGCTACATTCAATATCCTCAGCCATAAAACACGGGGATTGGAATGGAGAGCTCTGGGAGAGGTGTTCAATTTTGAAAGAGAAAACAATAAATATCTCATATGCTCTCCCAGGTTATCGGATTTGCTGCTAATGACAGAGTGCTTGTGAACAAACATGAGATTGCAAGTGAGGATGGCCAGGTCAGAAGGCAGCTTGTACCTTCTGCTGTCTTTCAGTGCAGAACCAACAGTTTCTGAGAGAAATGAAGCTGGGAACTATGAAGTTCCCAAGTGCCCTCTGCCAGACTGGCTGGCCTCTTAAGAAGTATGACTTCAAACCTGTTGGGACTAATGCAAAAATAGAGCTCCCATCAGAGCATGGGAGGGAAGGTTAGAGAATCATTTTTACAAGTTGGAATGCTTCTCCTAGGTGAGTTCTTTTGGTCTTCCAAAAAAAAAACAAACCACTAATATGCTTTTTAAAAGAATAAAAAGCAAACGTAGCTTTGGAGAGCTGCATTAAAGTATAAGACAACAAGCAATTTAATGAGAATTTTAACAACATACTTACTGTTTTAAGTGGCTGTGTAAGAAAATGTTATTTTACACACGACTTTCCCAGCCACATTGGCCCAGCCCCTTTTGTGTGTTGCCTTTAGGTTACCAGTGCCAACACACTGCACAAAAACTTGTGCAAAGACAAAACCAACCTGTTACTGAGAAAAAACAACTACAAAGTGCCATTACATGAAGATGTATAAAGCACTGCATTGGTAGTTACACACGAGCCATTTCATCCAGTCAGGTGAAATCTGGGAATTATCTCTTTCAAGAGTATCAGCATTATACACACTAAAGTTGCAGTTCAGCAGTGTTGGCATGCTGCATTTCACACCATAAAACACAGCAAAAGCAAACAATTAAGTGCAATTACTATATAGCACAGAATATTAGAGAATTAGTAACAGCTCCAGCTGCACAGTTTTTTTTGAGAAGAATTTCTTCCATTTGCACAACATGATACACTGAATATTAATGCAACATATAACTTACAGAATTAGTAATGCAGTTTTTAGACTGCTTGAATCGAGAAAAAGATTGTCCTGATCTCAGATGTTAAAGACCTTTGTGTTTACAAATCCACAGCAGACTCAGCTTTAAAGCTCACACATGTGAGAGAGATTAAGGGGCACAGTGGTGGGGGTCAGTGTCTCAAACTTTCTGCTGGCTACCTCCCCTGCTGCTATTTTCTGTCCCGAGTAAAAAGTCAGCATTATATTAATACCATAACCACTCCACCTCTCACTGTTACTTTTTACCTTGTTTGAACAAGTTTTCCCCACATTATCTTAACTACAGTCACTCTAAACCAGGTATGACTTGTGCACACCATACCCTGCAACGTGAAACCACCATTCAGCCTTAATCCCAACTGTCCAAAGCTTTGGAAAGGATGGTTCTGCCACCTTGGCAGTTGGAAAGCAGATAAAAGAGACCTGTTATCAGCTAGGATTTTCAGCTCCAGCATTGAACCTCCTTTGACTTCACCCCATGAACCAGCAGCTGGAACCATCAGCGATGGCCTCTTTGTTGCATCTGAACATAAACACAGATGAAGATGAAACCTTTTGACTACTATTTTCCTCATTTAAGACTGAAGCATGTACCAGCAGAAGCTCAGACACAGTGGTGTCATCAGTCACCATTTTAGGGCAAGTCTCACAAGACACTTTTTCTTGAAAGTCCAAGTCCTGAAACTTTGAGCTCAGGTAAAAATGTCTATACCTGTAAAAAGAAAAAGCTTTGAAGAAGGAAAACAATACTAAATATTCCAGGAAGACAAAGCCTATATTATTTTAAATCTCATTATTTCATGATTTTTTTCTTAGGGAGCCTGACTCATGATCTCTGAATGCATACAGCTGCCAACACAGCATGTAGGAAGAAAGCATTAAGAGACAGCACATATCTGCACAGCAAGGCATTTGGAAAGATGGTCTGGAAAAATGTTAAAAAAATAGGTTTGAGGACACAAAAAACTCTTTTAAACAACTCCTAATGTAACTGGCATGCAAAAATGATTGCTGTTCCAAACAACATTTTGAGATGTGACTGCAGGAAAAATCATCTTTTTTATTGGGAACACAGTCCTTTATCTAGCCTCATTACCTCACTTCAGCTACAGGTTCCAGAAGATTTCACAACAGATTAAGAAAAAAAGTGCTGCTGTTTCAAGAGATACCTTCTTCAAAAGGTGCACACACACACGAAAAAACAAAATAAAAGCTCTCAATCTGATAAAAGAGAAAATACATTTCTTAATATCAGGAGTGCCTGTATGCATAAGAAAAGCAATAATTACACTGAGCAGCAGATATAAACTGCCAGCACTAACACAACAGCTGCCTGCCAAAGACTGAGGTGAGAATGGGCAACCACCTCTCTACCTGACATCTCTCCCCATGGCAGCAGCAGTCTCATCCCAGGCTTTCCTCTAATGCAAAGTTTGATTTTGCTTAGGCTGCTGAGAACTCTGAAAAAAAAAAATACTTGTGAGTGCTACACAGATTTAGAGCTTCCCAGATCACAGTTTAAGCACAATGTTTTAAGTTCCTAATGGCCCATCCTGCCTGGAAGAAACTGAAGATCTAAGATCTGCATTTAAAAGGACAAAAATAGAAGCAGAATAGAATATTAAATGTCACAGCAGCTACGAGCCAGGATCCTGTTTTGCACATCGTGGTATTTTTGCATTTTGCCTTTGTCCAAGATTGCTCCCATTAAAACTACAGGGATGGAGAGAGCAGAGAAAGAATAAGAAAATCACACTGAAGATCTTGAACAGTTCCAGAGAATTCAGCAGTCCTCAAAAAACTATGTCATTCTATCTAAAAAATAATAAGTAGGAATTTGCATGCAGTTTTACAGTTTTCATGTTATTTAAGGAGTATGAGAAGACTGAAGCACCTTGGAGATTAGTCTCCTCTACCCATATCTATTCCCAAGTACTGGAGTACCCACATACCCATCTCCACTAAAGCAATAAAGCAAATTAGAAATAGCCATCAGACACTTTTAATGCCAAAAGGTTTGCCTCAGAAGTCACATACTTTTCAAAAAAAAAAAAAAAGTGCTCTTTACTTGCACTGCTCAGGTATCTCTACAGCACAGGAATTACCAAAAAGTATAAAGAATTTCCACAAATTATGGTTCTAATTTACAGTGACAGAACCAAAAAAGCAAAAAAACCCGCCAAATTAATTCTAACAACTTATTCCATAGAGCTAAAAACCAGTAAGATGAGCCAACTGCAGCCTCTACTCCAACCAGTGCATTATTAAGAGAATTGTTTACCAAGTTACACTTGTGCACACTCATGCAAGGCAATGGTGTTGATCAGGTATTGCTGACAGAATGCATGGAAAAACATTTGGTTGCACAGATGTTTCTGAATCTTTATAACTGCTTGTGAGATAGGAAATGGAGAAAACCTTGCTCAGTTCTCAGAATAAAACCAGAATATGCAAGCTCCAAGTGAGACATAAAATAAAAGCAGTACTAACCAAGTGAGTTTATACTAATAAGCTGAATTAAATTCAGCTGGACTCTGGAATTAAAATAACAAACAGAATTTCTCAATGGCTTTCTTTAAAACAGAAAAGAATTTTACAGAAGTTAGAGAAATCCAGCATCTTAACCCAGGGGCTTTCCAGTACTTTCTGCCAAATTATCAAGCAGCCTGTGTGAAACCATGGGTGTTACAAAGCCCAAGTTCTGCTTCTTGCTCCAGTGAAAACTACTCAGATGGCTGTCAGGAACCCAGCTGTTGTCTGTTGTACAGAAATGTTTGTGTCCTTCAGCTACAAAATTCTACATTTCTTTCTTTCTTTGCCTAATACTTAGTTACATGTCAGAAAAGTAACTCATTTAAACCTGAGGAAATGATCATATTTCAATCCAGAGCACCCTTTTGGATGATTAGAACATCTGCTTACAAAGGCAGGGGCAGAGAGGAATGGAAGTCTAAATTCTTTCCTGGGATTTCATGATGAGCTTCCAGCTGATAAATTCTCCATTGAAATCCTGGATAAAATCTATGTGGTAACACCCTTTCCTTCTCTTGATGTTCAATTTAGTGTAACAAACACGTTTTAAAACCATATGGCAAGAGGAGGCATTTCTGAGGACTGTCTGCTCATTAGATGGGGTGGAGCTGCAGCCTGCGTTGAAAACCCCACCTTTTTAAGTGCATTAAAACGCTTAAGAAAAAGCCTTTTTTAAGACTTAAGAGCTACTACCGACTCTTTCAGTGCCCCTGGGCAAATGGAATGGCTCAGACAAGGTCTATGCTTGCACATCCAAGACTGAAAAGGTGGGCAGTAACTGAATAGTAACACATTCTGCCATTCCTGCCACGTCACAGGTCTGTTTGAGGTGACACCACAAAATGACAAATAATTAATAAATGTACTACCTTCTTCCTCCAGCCCAACCACCATAAGCCAGGAGTGTAAACCCAGATTACAGTAACACATTCAATGGTAAGGGTTGGCCATCCCACAAAAGCAAACCCACAGAACAGCTCGACGTGGCATCAAAGTCATGGGGCATGTTCAGGGAAGGACCAGCAGTGGAGTAGCAAAACAAACTGCATAAGAAAGCCAAGGTTCTGATCTCAGGGGTTTAGGACACGCTAGGAAGAAAATTACTTCCACTGGAACAAAGATATTAGCAGATATATCTGTATGAAAAGTTACATATTGAAGGTAAGAGAAGCAAAGAGAACATTGTTAGGTAGCTATGCAGAGGCACTACGAGTTCTAACAGGGGCAGTATTGTTTGCTCTTTTCTGGGATACAACCTCTAAAAGAGCTTATCCCTTCCAAAATCAGATTAGAGTAAGGCAAAAAAGGTGATGGGGAAAATGTTTATTTGTGCCCGATTAGAGTACTCTTATGCAACAACTCTATTAAGTCATTAGTTCATGATTTTTTGTCTCAAGAGCTGAAACACACCCTTATCTTCTGCCATGCATTCCACTGTTGATAATAATTAAAAATTCTAAGGGAGCTGCAATTTCTGTGAAGTGAACCTGGTGGACTTTTCAGCTCTCAGTGCTCTACTTGCTCTCTTGAAAAAACTGACAGAATTAGAATCCTGCCACAGGTCATATTAGTATGACCACAATTCAAATATGAAGTAGTTCTGTTCTCTTCTAAGCTATGTTACTCCCCCAGTTCAAGCTGAAATTGTTGTTTAATTATTTCAGCTGATAGTTCTAATTAATTTCTTATGACATATTCAAGCAATACACTCTTGAGGGATTATCTCAAGAGAAGAACTAATTCTATAATCATAATACAAACTCCAGTTTATTGTGCTTGACCTCTCAAGTTCTTCATATAAGTTCCTTGATTATGACTTTAAGAGCATTCAGTAATGTTTACAAACATTGCATGAACACACCCTGACAGACTCATTGCTATTGAACCCCAAATATAACCTTGTCCACAGGCAAGAGACTAACAAACTACTTTAATGAGCTCGTAAAGGAAATTCTGAAATGTCACATCAGGTGAGTGTTTTGCAGAACAGTAGATGCACAGTCTTTGAACTCTAAAAAAAACCCCAAAGAGATGAAAAAGTTGTCTCCAAATACCAAGGAGGTTGTACCAACCACTAGTTTGTATAAAAATACTACTCTCACTGTCTACTCCTGTTAACTGCATTTTCCTCCTTTCTGGTTTGTATTTTCCCACGAGATTTAAAATGGTTTACACAGAACATTGTAGTGTAGTTTACTGTTGGAATGACTTTAATTTCTGTACTCATCACTCACAAGACACACCCAAAGTGAGCTGGATCACGTTATCCCAACTTCTAAGGCAACTGGATTCCTACTTGTTTCTGCTTATTTCTTTTCCCTGCTTTTCCTGCCACCGCAGCTCTGCTAAAAGCACCAACCGAGCTGCTCTCTTACATCCTTCAACACTGCATCACAATTCCTAGCCTTTTAATCCTTAAATCACTCTATTTATTCAAGCTATTCACGTAAATATATGCCTTTAATGAGACCTATAATCACTAACGCATCTGTGCACTTAAAAATAAAATGCATCCCAAACAGCATATGGCTAATAATAATGGAACTATTTGCTCACTGTTTTGTTGTTCCTTTCTCTCAGTTCATGTGGATAGCCTCCAAATATTTGAAGTTGTACCTGACATACTACTACATGACAAACAATCAAGTAAACCTACAATTACAAGGCAAAATTTATTGTTTGTCTTGAAAATGCCATAAAAACAGAAGCTTGGCCTTACAAAAAAAAAAAAAAAATCTCCCCTGAGGTGAATTATTAGTTTTTTCTTATTTTGATTAACATCATAATTGGCTCTGAAGTTCTGCTTATCGCTACAAAAACTGAAAAGTATAACTCAAGTTTTGCTTGGTCTAACATGCAGGGGAAGAAAATCACAGAAAAGGAGAGGTTAATCAGTATTCATACATTACATAAATACGGATGCTTATTTATATTTTTACTGAATAGACCGCATATATTGCTAAAACATTTTATATGAATCTAAACACTTTTAAAGCACCTTCATAATCATCTTCATGCATGCCTCACTTTCCAGTTTATTTTTTTTTTTTTAACTAATCTTTTTAGTTATGATAACTTTCTATTACCATAAAGATGACTTTTTAAAAACTTGCAACTGCGATGGAACTGAAAAGTTAAAAAGTTGCATGGTATTTAAATTAGAAATCTAATTAGTATCTTAAGTTCAAAAAAGACCCCAGAGATTTAGTTCTTCGGAAAGGGGCCAATTCCTTTGTAGGAAGAATACAATTAACCTTTACGGCCCTTTGATTGACTCTCGGTGCCCTTCAATGAAAGACAAGGACGGCGAAATTAAATGAGCAACACACTTTTCCATGTTCCTCCGCTTGTCATACAACTTCCAGCCCCCCTAAAACTGAGGATTTCTCCCTGAATCTCTCTCCTCCGAGTCCAAGCCAGCAGCTGCAGTCAGTCCTTGCTCAGATTTCAGCTCTCTCTGTTCACATGATGATCCGGCAAAACTCCTCCAGCACTCCACCCTCCCGACACGCGCGGAGTTAAAATTAACTCGGTGGTTTGGGTTTGCCTACGAGCCCAAGATCCTCCCTCGTACAAGGAGCGAGCGCTGCCCGGCCCCGGCGGTGAGCTCGGCTACCGCCCAACCCCGCGGGGCTGCCACGGCCGAGCCTCTGCGGGGAAACAAAACCCCCGCTCGGATAATGGCTTTACTGTACTTACTACGAGGGGGAGGAAAAACCACCCAGAACGAAAAGCATCTCGTTATTCGCAGCTCCTGGCGATTCGCGGAGCCCGTTT
Source organism: Manacus vitellinus (assembly GCF_001715985.3). Classification (NCBI taxonomy): domain Eukaryota; kingdom Metazoa; phylum Chordata; class Aves; order Passeriformes; family Pipridae; genus Manacus; species Manacus vitellinus. The sequence continues at coordinate 157,626 of NW_021939471.1, read as the reverse complement.
GTCCCAGACCCCCGCACGGAGTTGGGGAGGCGGCGGTGCCGCCCCGCACCTCGGTCCCGGAGCGCGGGGTGGCCCCGACACCGCCCGGCCCCTCAGGTGAGCGGGGAGCTGCGGGACCCCGAGACCCGCCCGCCCCAAGGGCACGGAACCGCCTCAACTCGCACCTCCGGCGCAAGTTCCCCGCCGGCGCAGCGGCGGAGCCCGAGGCACGATCAACAGGCGCTTCAGACCCCTCCCTTTTTCCCTCCTCCCTCCCTCCCTCCCTCCCTCCCTCCCCGCCCAGCAGCTCTTAACGGACACCCGCGGGCAGCGGGCGGCGCGTCCCTCTCCCGGGCGCTCCCGTCCGCCGTACCTGCCACGCGGGGTGGAATGGATGAGAAAATGGATGATGCAGGATGGAATGTAGAAGCCCGTCTCGCCGCCGTCGCCGGCTCCCGGCGCCCGCTCCGCCCCAGCGCGAGAGAAAGGTTTGCTGCGTGCAGCGAAGCGAGCGGCGGGGGGGACCCGCCTGCGCGGCTCGCCGGCCGCCGGCCGGCCCGCCGCTAGCTCCCGGGCTCCCCCCTGCCTCCCGCCGCCGCTCCCGGCTCCCCCGGGCGTCGAGTCCTGAGTCTCGGGGAAAGCGAGACCAAAGGGATGCGACGGAGGGAAAGAAAACAATATAAACCAAAAAAAAAAAAAATGAAAAAAAAAAGAAAAAACCACGAAGAGTAGGCAGCACTCGAGAAAGTGAGGAATGCGATTTAGTAGCTCAGCGTTCCTCGAGGAAACATCTTTCGGGGAAAAGATGACGGACGCGCTTCCACAGGTCTGGGTTAAATCCACAGTGAAGTATTTTGGTAGGGTACAGATGCGTAACATCATGCTTTGAAGATGTGCTTTAGAAACACCAGAAGAGCGTAGATCAATATATTTTTACAACAGTCACGCTAAGTGCAATTTAGGGACTAAATATTTCCTGTAGAAAGGCAAGGAATTCGTGTCTGCCATGTTTCTTTTATTCCTGGTGGCCTTCTACCATGATACTGCCAGTGAGGGGCCATGTACTGTCTGTGGAAAGGCAGGAAACTCATCTGTCATTCCCCTGCCTGATTTTTTTTTCACAGCACATGAAAGATGCCTTTCATTTTTCATTAATCAATAGACAAACCTCAAGAATGGCCATTTAGAGAGCAGAACAAAACATGTCACTGAAATCAAAGCAAAGGTGCTTTGTGTGCAGGAGGCGTATTCTTGTTTTAAAGACAAGATGGAAAAGAGTTCAGGGTGGCAATTTACAGATCAGAGTCAGAAAATCATGACAGAAAAAAAATGAAGGGTAGAAGTCAAGAGCAGGTAGCTTTTTAAATCAGTAAGCTCTAGATAATGACATGCATAGATATGAATTATGTAAGAATTTAATTGGTGTGGCTGCCTTTCCATTCAGAACTAAGATAAAATTTTAAAAGCCCTCCAAAATAGGTACACAAACCCAAAGCACATTAGTAGTAAGTTTGTGTGCTCTAGACATTATTAGAAATCTGAAATTTCTCATCGGTTGGTTCTCTCATGTAAAGGAAACAAATGTTAACTTTTTATATAGTGTCAGAGTTATTTTGTAAACTCTACTAGGAAATGAACAGGCTATGGAAACAATTGTAAAAGATCATCATGTGCAAAGTTGGTAGAATCATACCAGCTGCATTTCAAAAGATAAATAGAAGTGAAATTCTGAAACGAAAGGAAAATGCAAAACACTTGAGGAAATTGTTTGAGCACTATATTCTAAATAACACCACTGCCAGGAATTGTTTTCAGCATGCAGATATTAAATTTTAAACAGCTGGGAGGAGGAGAGGGGAAACAAATAAACAAACAAACAAGCAAAAAAATACCCCACTAAACCTCTATTTACTGCAATATTAAGAGAATTGAATGAATGCCTAACGAATCTGGACAAAACACATTTCATTTATCGAAGCTCCACGGCTGGGCAATATAAATAAAGGGATTTTTTAACTGTTGTTGTTACTGACAGCTATTCCCATGCACCCTTCTGCAGCACAACTGCATTGCATCCATCTCTTCAGCCATTTGTCCCTGTCAAAAAAAGTGACAGAAAGGATGGGAAGAGAGATAATCTATGAATTCTGTGAAAACGTTGAGGAAAGGTAAAAGTAAACTGCTATCAAGAACCTTGTTTCTTAGTAGTTTCTTGGAAATACAGACACAAGAACATTGTGTTAGACATTTAGACCTTGGTTGCTTATTTTTCATGTTCATGTGGTTGGTTTTTAAAGCAACATTGGTAGTTCATGTGCTGCTTCCTTAGGCAAAACTGCAATTCTTTTCAGTGTCAGAAAGCATCTTTATCTGTTTGGCATTCCAGAACATACATCCAAAGTTGGTCTTTGTTGGATGTCATAAACAAGTACTCAGATTTGTTCAGTAAGTGTCCTGGTTTGATTTTGATTATACAATTTGATTAGCTGTAGCCTGCAGAGCAGAGCACACGCTACACAAACAGAAAACATTTCGGCTATTGAAACACACATTATGAGTTTTTCCAAAAGTGATGAAGAAAGCAAGAAAAATTAAGGGCACTTCAAAATTCTTTACCAGTACCATAGCAGATTCTTCATCAGAGCAAGTTAAAAATAAAATATTATACAGGGATGGTTTTTTACTTACTGTGTTTTCAAAAGTCAAGTATGCTTGATGAAGTCAGGCTAGATTTTGTCCGAAATCAAGTTGTAGCTTTTTAAGTGCAATAAAATCATATGTATAGAATACATTATTCAGGAAAGGTCATTTTTCAAAATCCCTTCTGCATGCAAATTTTTTTCCTGAAGAAAGTGAGACATTTTATAATATAAGAAAAAAATACTCACTACATAGGAAGCTTTCTATTTCTTCTGTGATATATTCTTGACATAATCTGTACTGCAGTGCTTAAATAGAAGGAATGTAGAGCAAACCTTTTTCCGACTTAAATTTGGTGCATAGTATTTTAAGGGAACGGAAGAAAATGTGATATTTTTTTCTTCTACAGTCATTTTTTTTTCCCCATCAACAGTGACAACCTAGAGATGGAATGAAGATATTATCTGAGAGGAAAAGTAGACCAAAAATATTTGAATTCTAGCATTAGGGCCTCTTCCTCATAGTTGTTCATTGGTGTGATCAAGTAGCAAAAGGCTGGGAGCAAAAAGAACAACACAGTGACTTCCTCTGTTGTCTGGGTGCCCCAGAATCTGAAGTGGACAAAATCAGGTCATTCCTGGGGCTCTCACACCTGCATGTTGCAGAGAAGTTGAGCGAAGAACCAGGCGCAGGAGAAATGAGGAGAGGATACTCAAGAGAACTAATCCCTTCAAGGCCCAAGGAAAATAGTGTCAAATAAATGAGAAAAACAGGCTGTTGGCAAGATGGTGGTGAGTGATTTACTGCTGTTCACTGTAAACCTGAGCTTGTGATTGCTGTGTACTAGCAAGGTATATAAAGAAGGTCCTTTATGCCATGGTCCTTTACACCAAAGGGTGTAAGGTTCTATACCCCTGAAGCTTTTTCTGGGTGTATATGATGTTAAAAGTATTGTAGCTACCCTTACAAAATATTTCCAAAATAGAAAAGCAATTTTCCATGCAGAACTCCAGACTAATGCTGATTATAAACCTCACATCAACAAAGACAAGAGAAAGAAGACGACTTTGGGCACTTCATTCTTTTTGAGAAAAGGAAGAAACAATAGAGGATTTTTAATTCAATAAAAACTAAAGGCTAGTATGTAGTATTCTTTGCAGAGAACAAGACTACAAAATGCCTATTTGTTCCTTTTTTTTTCTTCCTGAGCCAGTTATCCTTTAAAGTGTGGCAGAATGTCTACTTATGAAATTATTTGTAATGATCTAAGTTGCTTACTCCATGACAGAAACCTACAGCAATTAGACAGCCCAAAAATTCTAACCATGCCATTATCTTAAGACAGAAAGAATAAAAGAAACCATTACTCTGCCATCTATACTATGCACAGACATAAGTTTTTAAAGACGTTTATAGTATTTGAAATTAAATGTAACAGAAATTTACTCAAGGGTATGTAAACCAAAGCAAAATTTCAAGTCAGCTCTCATAGAAGTCACCAGGATATTTCCTGGGGATTTCAGAGAGAGTAATATATTAATAAAATATTTTACCAAGAGTAAAACCTCAAAATAGAAAATAAATTTCTTTAAAGCCTTTTCTTTCAGGGCTTCTCATTGAGGAAATGTTAGGAAGGACTTTGGGATCTGGAAGAATCACTAAGCCCTTGACATAAATAGTACAGCATCTACCAACTGGTAAATTGGAAACTAAAACCTTCAAAGTTTAATAATCTTGGTCTAGACAAGGCCTCACAAAACGGAGAAATTATTTGAGGCTTTTAGTCAAGACTAAATCAACATTTTTTTGTGCATGTGTCATAACCCAGGCTTTCCTTTCCTTCTTTTCCATACATAATATTTCACTCTACTTGATGAAAGATTGACTGTAGGTGCATGTGAGGTTAAGGATGACTTTTGCTTATTCCCATTAGATACATCTCACCAAGACTGTGATATATATTGCTAAGACAACATAAGTGTTGCATGCATTTAATATGGGTGTTAAAACCCCTTGGATTATTTTTAATGTATAACTGAAAAGCTACAAGAGAAGAAATGTGTTAATACTGGCAGAAGGCTGGAGGAAGGATAGGAAAGCTGAAGGCAGCATGGGATTAATATTGTAACAAAGAACCTAACACTGGAAAAGAAACAAAGCCACGTTATGCAATATGTATTTGTGATATATTGCAATGTGTAGGAGAGGGAATAAACATCCAATTCCAATTATGCTGTAGCTGAAAGTCTGGAGGGTAATGAATTATCAACACTGTTTGTGTGCTGCAGAAATGAACTCGCTTCCCTTGTAGTCAGATGTACCCTCATTTTAAAAGCCACTGGCCTCCATCACTGGTCATTAATAATAGCAAAATCATGACATTTCTTGTGTACTTATTTGTCATAGAAATCACATGTTATTTGCAAAAGCTTAACACTATAAATATTTTTATATACTCCTTCTGTTCTGGAATTTATCTGTCTAGAATGCAGATAAGTGTCATTAGTTGCTTCCAGTACCTGTTCCATCCAAGAATCCTCAGTAAATGTCAGACAATGAATTTACCTTTATAGGTAAAGCAGCAGGAAAAAGTGCCAGTTTGGATTTGGGGATTGCTGATTGCCAGATTCTGGTGCAGAACTTCTTCAGAGCCAACATAAACTGGTACCTTCAAGCAAGGAGAACAGAACACCACCTTTTAATTGAAAGCAACCCCCTGAGCAAGTGTCTGCAAACAGAGACTAGGAACAAGCTTGTTCAGATATTTGAATTAACTTCCACATTTTCCTCTAGGCTCCTTGGGTACTCTTCTTGAATTACAGGAGTGAAAAATGAACAATAGAATCATTTCTTAGTTTGTAGCTGATACGTGTGATTTATGAACATTTTCGTAAGTCTTAAGTGCTTTTACCAGACACAAATTCACACATTTCCATAGCTATCAGACCATGAGACTTCTCTGTTATTATCTGCCAAGCATTTCAAACGCAGACCTCCTTTCCATTTTCTTGGTAGTTATCTCACATCATTATTCCTGGGTTTGTCCTTTCACAGTAATCCTTCTTTTTTATGCTTTAGGATGAAATGCAGCTGAGCCTGTAGACAGCTTGTAAATGTACTTTGATGTTGCAGGTAAAATTCATTTCTTGTCTAAAAGGTAACAGTCCATTCTGTAAAACAAGTCATAGGTGTGAGGAACTTGTACAATCTGGAGAACACTAAAACCTGCCTAAAAATCCATCTATGACTGATACCGTGCTGATCTCTCTCGACTAAATGTTTTGTTTGTCTTGGAATTGTATCTCTTACAACATTAAACTGTGATCTTTCATGCCTGTGCCTTCAGCAGTCCCACAGGTCTGCCTTTAGTCAGGGACAAGACAACCCCTTGGTCAGTGCTGTCCCCGTGCCACAGGTGGAGGTTAAACACTGTCTTCCCCTTGCTGGCTGCAGTGAGCATTGCTGCTGAAGTTCTGGTCATGACCATGGCCTCCAGATGCTTTTCATTGCAACAAAGAATGGTAGTTTCAAGGAGTAAGCATTTCTCAGAATTTGGGCCATATGTGATGTTATCTCTGGAAGAGCTATTGCTTAAAACTAATCTGAAACTTTTCAGGCAAAAAACCCAGCTAAGTCTTCTAAAGAAATACCACAGAGAGTGCATTTAAGTTTATATTACATGGAGTGCAATATGTTGAGGTAAAGTTCAAAAATTGCTATTGATGAGGCAGCTTTTTAATCCTGTGATTAAAGACTCATTCAAGACGAACCCTAACTTCATCCAGAACTCCTACATCCCCCTAGTGACTATTTAACATTCAGCACATCTCAGAGTGGAGCCTAAGCGTCCCTTTGAAAGTAATAACTGTTCTAATTTGTAAAGGTTTATGTTATCATTATATTACTCTCAAAAAAGTCATGGGTGCTTATGCATTAAATAAAGAGCAAACAGTTCACAGCAGCATGGTAGTGCAACATGTTGCTGGGCCAAAAACAGCAGTGTATTATAGCTGTTCCAAAGACAACAGGGATTTGGTTTTCCGGGTGCTGGAACTTGGAGCCTCCCCTTGTACAAGGGCATGAAGGGAGAAAAACTTTGTTTAATTTTGATTATGGCTTTAGTAATCACTCATCAATAATTAGCCTTCTGCAAGGATATTTCTCCAACCACCTGCTTCTTGCTAGTTAATACATAGCAACTAAATCCATTTTTTTGTGTGTTAATGTTTCCCAATATCAGCTCAGAAACTGCTCCTTAGAGCTGAGTAACAAACATGTGCTTTCACACTCCCACACGTGTGGGTGGAGTGGGTTTTTGGTGTTCACTGCTCATTTGAATACTTCCTCTGGGTAGCCTGTCCTGTCTATGCCAGTAAACAAGTAAACAACACATTTTTTCTACATAGCAAAAAAGGTACTCTCAGTTACAAAACTAGGAATGAAATCACTAAAGAAAACATGGAAACAATAAAATGTCCATCTGCTATCAATCTCCTTTCCTGTCTTTCCCTCAACATCATCAAGGCATGTTGCAGCAGTGGAAAAACCCCAGACAATTCAGCATTATGTTTCCCTTCCTTTGACCTCCTTTCAGAGCCTTTTGGCTTCTGATCTTCAAGAAAACTTAATGTACCAGTAAAGGAAGTAACTTTACATTAGTATGTGGCCAATATTAGTACCACAAAGCAGCCACGCCCCTGAAAAGCCACCTACCATCCCACTGTATTTTCTCTTCTCTAGCTTAAGGAAGCTGAAGGATGTCTGCTGGGACAACACAATCCTATTCACCTATACCATCAGACAAAATTAGCTTCCCTAAAATTGTATTTTCTTAATATTTGCTCCTAGTTTTCTCTAGTTATTTATCTCTCAGCTTCTTTTTCCAACTTATAATAATTCCAAATAATTCCTTTTGTGTCAAGGGCTATCACATAACACATTTTTCTTTTGCTCATTTCATATCTTAGTTTTGCCTATTGTTCACCTAAAACTGGTTGTGTTTATTTCTGCTTTAGTTGCTTGCTGCTCGCTTTTTAAAATGATCACAAGTTGTTTTATTCTTGCTTATTTTACTTCACAGTCTCCTAGTAGATATCACCAAATATTGACCTCTAGCTAGTGCTTTCTGATATCTTGCTGTGTAAGCCCATCCATTTTGAGCTTACAGAGCACAACATGAACCAACTTCTGAGCTTCCAACATTGCACAGCCCCACCCTCTGAGCAGAGATCACAGCACCAAAGCACCTTCTGCTTGGTCAGATGGCAACAAGTAACCCAGACAAATCAACCACTGTCACTGATACCTGTTTGCTCCAAGCAGAGACACGTGCACCTGCTTCTCCATTTGCTGTAGAAGACTAACACAACATCAGGCTTGAGTAGAAGTGTTGCAGTGGAAGATCTCAGCTGGTTCCCAAGTCAAACATGCCAGCTCCCTTTAGCAGTTTGACAAAGCGTCGTAGGTTTGTCCAGAATCAAATCTCTCTGGAGTTGCAGCCTCAAGCAGCTTCTGGATATCAGACCTCCTTGTGAGGTTTGTCCTTGTGATGAACCATTTCTTGTATGTCTGAAGGGCAGGACTTTTCAGGGGAGGTTTAGGTTGGATTTTAGGAAGAAGTTCTTCACCCAGAGGGTTCTCAGGCACTGGAACAGGCTCCCCAGGGAGCACCAAGCCTGACAGAGTTAAAAGAAACTTTTTGGACAATGCTCTCAGGCACATGGGGTGATTCTTGGGGCTGTCCTTTGCAGGGCCAGGAGCTGGACTTGGGTGATCCTTGTGGGTTTGTTCCAACTCAGGATATTCTATGATTCCACAGTTCTGAGTTGGAGGCCTTTTTTTTAATTTAAACTACAACGAAAGAGAACTGCAACTACTTGGCAACCAACATACCAAGAAGTAAACACACAGCACAGATTAAACATGTTGCTATGAGATGAATGCCAACTCTGTGGTTCCAGCAAACATCTGCCTTTAATCTCTGTTGCTCGTTAGCTGGAAGTATGGCATGCTTGGGATTAGTTATTATAAATAATGATGGAATGGACACCATAGGGATACATTTTTTCCTGTGAATGTGAGAACTGAAAGGAAACAAAAAAATAGTGACACTCTCCCCTTTAAAGGCTGCTTGGCTGAAATTTAGCTACCAAAGAAAATTATGTGATTCCTAGGATAATTTCTGATTGAAAAGACCCCAAACATTTTAAGAGATTATTGCCCTTCTTTACCCTTAAACACTCGCTCTCTCACCTCCAACTGTGCTCAGATGTTTGTGTGGCAATCTAGATATTTAGATACATATTTTCCGTGTTAAAGGGAAAACCCCGGAAATATAGGATTCATTTTTTTTCTTTTTCACTTGCCTATTTGAGAGCAAGGTCTTAAAAGTGACTGATTAGGACAGCTAAAGAGAGCAAACTGTGACTGGGGAGACAATAAATAGATTAAGATTGGGGCAGCTGCTTAAATCAGCTGTAGGTTGACAGAAATCATACAGTGGAATCACACTGTACAGTGGGATATTTATTTACCTCTTCTATGTAAAGCAAATTGCTTCAGTTTTGGCTTTGCCCTTGATCTGATACCATCCTTTGTTTAAACAGATGCCTAAGGAATGCAGGGCTGGCTTCTCTACATGAAAAGTAAATGAACAATTTTCTTAGAATTAGCTTCAATGTCAATGGTATAAATTATCTATTCAAATGAGTAGGACTAGGGTTTTTTTAGATTATTATTATCAGGTTTAGAACCATAAATTAAGATATGAACAGCTCAGTTTCTAACGCCTTCTGCCTTTATTCTTTTCAACCAAAATTTTTTTCTAGTCATTAACATGACATTTTGGAGGATTTAATTGTTTCTCTCTCCTTAGAACTACAGTTTCTCAGTGTACAGTCAGTCATGTTTATTTTAGAGGACTCAGCATATAAATTTTACTTCTAAAGCAAATTTTAGCATTCCTTATGATCTTAGAAATCCAGCAAACATATCCTGTTACTTCAAAAGAATGATTCAGCATCTCCAAAGAGTTAAATTTCCAAAGAAAATTTGGAGACTTAAGTATTTAACTCCTTTCTCATAATGCAGATTAATAGAAGAATTAATCTCATATGCAGATTAATAGAAGAATTAAAAGCATTTTCAGTATATAATTTCACAGCTATGTAGAAATACAGTAAGAGTTATCTAACCAGATTAACTCAGGTAGGTTTTTGGGGGTTAAAACTCACAATGAGACTGCAAAATACATCAAGATATAAAATATAAAAATCCTTGCTCTTGCCTAAATTGGAGCAGAAATACCCTATTCTTTCAGCCATTTGTTGCCATGTTTGGTTGCACCATTGTAGTTTGAAATCTGGTCATGCCATATACCAGCAAATAGGGTATAAAAGAAGCCTCTTGCCTTAATTCACAGCTGAGAAGGACAAAATGATAGCAAAGGATTAAAATAACACAGCCAACAATAAATGGAGTCCAACAGCTTCACAAGCTTGGGGGGATAGAAAGGAAATCTTGTGGAAGTATGTATATAAGAATAGAAAGTAGAGGGGACTGAAAAAGGAAGGTGGTAGGAAAAGGAAGAGCAAATAGTGACAACTGTGCTAACAGATGACCCAGAGAGAGGAGAGAATTAAACAAACTGGATTTACAAGGACATTCCTTACTTATGGTTTATGCAATCACTGCTTCCCATCAGGGATCACCAGAGCAAAGATCTCGACTTCAGCAGCAAAATGAGTTGGATGTTTCCCTCCCTGGCAATTGTTAATCCATTTCATTAAAACAGACATGTTTCTGAGATGAGAGCATTACCCTGCCTTTATGATTTTTCTGGTACTAATCTTGCTTTTTATGTTGTAGTCACACATGTCATGAGCTGGTTTCTGGAATCAGGGAGTGAAAAGACACAAAAATCACTTAGCACCTACTCAGCAATTTCATTATTGTTTACCTCTGTTGTTTCTCATGCTTTATCTAGTGTGAGTTTTTGAAATCATGACCTTACAGTACAATAAAAGAGCGCAGGAGAGAAGAACCATTACAGGTTGGTATGATTTTCATAACAAAAAAATTATATGTATTTTGTGAAGCTGAATCTAGGAACTGATGTGCACCATTGCATCTGTCTCTTCATGGTGAATCTTGCCATGCCAAAGAAGATTCAACTGTTCAAAATTCACACAAAATACACATTCATAAAGGCACTGCTATTTTTGCCTTCTTATTGTAGTTTCATTGTTTTGGAGACATCTTGAGTGTCAATACAACTGTGCCACGTTATTAAAGAGGAAGGATGGTTGATTAGTGTCTCCTTATTGAAAACAACACCAGCTGGATTTTATGTCCAAGTCACAATGCAGAAATATGTGCTCAGCATAAGAGTAGCAGAACAGAGAGGTTCCATTGTTTTTCTTGTGTGGCAAAGAGAAAAAAAATCATTATAAAAATAATAACAGGGGGAAAAGGGAACATGAGAAACAGAGTGGCTTTAAAATTTCAAGTTTGAAGAAAGTTAACATCAATAGCAGTCAAAAATACTGTTTAAACCTGTGCATTCATTTCCAAAAGAAACTTTTCATGTTTAACTGAAGTAGAGCAAAACAGACGTGAAGGGTCCAGAATCACAAGTTTAAACAGCTGTTTTCAGAAAGAGAAGATTTGCTTTGCTGCTAAAATATTTTTGTTTGAAAAAAAGGAGAAATTCCAGAATAAAAAAGACCACAGTTGCAAGTCAGCAGTTTAAAAGTTAGAACTACTTTGATATCCTTGGTTAGGAAACAGTAAAAACATCTAGAAGAAAATAAGTGGTGGATAAGACATTTTCAAACTACCTTGTTCTATTAAAAAAAAGAGTCTTCCAGCCAGCTCTATTGAAGGAATATCTGATATGAACAAAAGTGAGAGCAGTTTGCTAAAAACCCCCCAAATCTCAGACTTTTGTTAGAAACATGAGTCTGAAAAAAAATATCGATTCCCTCCCTGAATTGTAAGGTGTATATTTAGAACAGAAAGCAAGATAGACATTTCTAAATTATTTTGTCAAAATGAGTTATCGTTTCATTTTTCCCTGTACAACTTGACTTATGTTAAACCAACAGAATTAACAAGGTGTTTAATTATCTTCTGTGCAAGGATACTCCTGATTGGGAAAAAAAACTTCCAATGGAAAGCAGGCATCATTTTCAATTTTTCTTAATTCATAGCACATAAAAAAAATTTATAGTGAACCAAGTAAAGGAGCCATTTGGTATAAAAAAACTCCCCAGCTTTCATATATTTAAAATTATTTGAAAGTTTGAAAGTTGATAGACTTAGTTGCTTTGGGTTTTTAATTAAACTTCCTGTGTAACACTGATTACTTCTTAGAGAAGTAACAGGAAAGCTGACTTTTAAGACTAAATCTGATTTAAGAGTGCAGGTAACAGAGAATTGACTATTAATATTCAATGTTAACATTGAATATGTTAATATTCATAAGTCAATATGTTAGGATTTCCTACTAACTACGACAGGATATGTTGCTGGACACGTATTTCCATCAGAACTCTGAATTTTGTGTCCTGCAACAAACAGGATAACGAGGTTGTCACTTGGAGCAATGTCCAGGTTGTGGGGTAGCAGGGCAAACAAAGAAGAAAATCCTTAGAAAAATAAAATGTGAGCACACTGAGGAGCAAAGTTCTTTGGATCTTCAACTGAATGTACTGAAAGCACTGCAGGTCAGGTGAGGGTGTGCTAGAAACCTCTGACAGCTCTCTCTGAACGTGTATGTGGCTGCCTAAATGCAAGTTTCTCTGTCCCTTTTTGCATTGGTTTAGGATTAGAGTTAAAAAAAGTCCAGTGAACTTTTTAATAATGTAAAAAAGCAGCACACGAGCAGAATAAAATTATGATTTTTACCATTTCATAAAATCCAGTGATCAAAATATGCTAATAAAAAGTGCTTCCCTGGCATTTAAAAAAATCATCAAGTAAACAGCATCCAGAAAATTGCACACATTATTCACAGTTCAAATACTGCAAGCTTAGGTTAATGCATTAGATCTTTGTGTTGGCAGAAGCGCTGAATACTAAAATTAATATTTTTTAGAAGGACACTGATTGGACTTCATTCCTCATTCCAGATGTGTCTGCAGACTGAAAACAAAACAACCTTCCTCCTTCCAGTCCCATGAAAGGTAAAGAATATAAACCACAGTACTGAAAAAACCTTTAAAAGCTGTTTAAAAATAAACTTGAATAAACAGGAAAATCAGAAAGTTTTGTAGACTGTTTACATAGAGATTAATCCATTTTCTAGTAAAGCAATTTTTTAAAAAAAATAAAAATCTAATCATGAGGAAATATTAGTACAGTATTTGTACAACTCAGCTGATCATTTGGTGATATCTTATAATTAAAAGGATTTTTTAAAATGCACTTTTCTGTTTATGTGACTATGTTTGAGTGGTTTCACTAATAAAGCAATAAAATAGGTTGTTTTTCCTATGTTACAAAATGGAAACCAGGCAAACACTTGCTTGAAGGCAGGTCCTGGGGAAGAAATTTCTGCAGAAAAAGGTCTCTCCATCTTAGCAACAGGAGAAAGTCAGTGCATTTGCTCATAAAATCTACTACATCACCTCAGAGTGTAAAACATCTTAAAATACATCAAAAAGTCTAAAGCACAGATGAGGTTGTGACCCTTTTAATGCCATGATTGCAGAATAGACTGGATATTCCTTGAAAGCCAATTGCATCAGGTATAAACTCTAATTAGAATGACACTTCCCCCACTGTGAGACTGATTAAAGCCACATTTAACTTGAACAGAGACGTGTGCTGTAATTTTGCTCACAAACTGCATTTGCTATCATGCATTTCTTAGAAGTATGTCTTCCCATATTCCCTAAATTCCATGCAATTGGCAGCTGTGCATTAATTTTAGATCACTGTTGCACAGGCTGCAAAATATATGTCTTAATATTTTATCATTTGAATTATTCACCTCCTAGTGTCCCAGTCTTAAAATAGATTATTTTTTTTTTCCTACAGCTCAAACTATATTAACCAGTTGCAGTATTAGCACAGCCTCTAAACATCAAGAAAAAGGGAATGAGAGAGAAAGTTTGCATATTCCAATATACGGTGGAAAGCCTGAGTATATTTCTGAAATGCAGGACTACAGACTACTTTTACAATGCAAAAATTAATCTTAACGTGATGATGCCCAGCTAGTCTGATAATTTCTAGGAATTCCTTAGATTGATAACTATCAAACAGATGAACTCCAAAAAGCCAAATTCTACTGCAAGTGGCTTTCGAGACGCACAGAGCAAACGTTTGTCATGAGTTAAAATACTGCCTCCCCTCCGATTTGAACCCCTTTTCTAGCTCAGGGAGCAGGGTTTGAAGGCACTTCCAAGTTGTTAAAGCACTTCTACTATAGGAAAGCCTTGGAGAAACTCGAGTAAAGTGAGGCAGAGATGAACTCTGGAGAAGCAGCTCTGCGGGATGAGGGGGTGGTACAGAGGGAGCAGAAAACAAGCAAATTGGATTATCTGCTCAGTGAACCTGCCTGTGGATATACTTCACAGCCTTTGCAGAGTTGTCTGATGAGCCTTTGCCAGGCAAAGTTCATATTCTCCTCTGAAAGCAGAATGAGTTGCTCTGGGTAATCGCTTGTTTTCTGCCCGGGCAAGAAGAGCAGAGCAGTCTACACAGTGCAGAGGAGTGGAAACCCTGAGAAATGACTGCCATTGACATGACTAATACATGGAAATAAAACTTATTCATCTGTTTATTCTAAGAAGTGCCATCTCCCAGTTGCTAATCAACCTGTTTAAAAAAGTTGCTTACCTGTCTCTGGGAGTTGGTGCAATACTTCCATTACAGCTTCACAGCAAAGAAGTAGCAAGGCTTTTTTAAGGTAATTACTGAGCTACTGTTGCACCTTGCCGTGCATTAACCTCATTAACCTCTCAGGAGTAGTCTTAGGAGGAACATAACACCAAAACAAGAGGGTTCCCTTGCCTCTCTTATTTACCTCCCCTCATATCTAATCTGATGACAGTAAAATTAAACGCATCCATCAGGCATAATACAGCAACAAGTAGCTGGTATCTGCTTAACGTGATTTTTCTACATCGCTAAATCCTAAATGGAAAAAAAAGTCATCTGCCAACTTAAAAATGGATAGAGAACAGGACATGGGAGTTCAACATATGGACTGATTCTACCCATTCTTAAACAATTTATCAATTGATGTATGTTGTGCTGTCATGCAGTAAGCTAAGTTGTTCATTATTCATGGTTGGAACTCCCACTTGTAATACTGCGTCCTGTTGTTGAAAACAGGATTTGGAGCCAGTAAAATCCTTCTTTCCTCAAATATTATGGGCTTGTCCCTTTTGGAACAAGCATTTTTAGACTGGTTTGAATCTCTGTATTCTAGTAAAAAGAGAAAGGCAATGTCCAGCAGCAAAGGAAAAGAAAGCAAACAAGAAGCCTCTTCTTCGAAGGACATTGCTGGAAAAGGCCACGCAATGTATTGATTTTCTTTAATGAATTCCAAGAAAAACATTTGTGCCCCATAATATTCCCTGATGTATCAAATTTGGTTTGGATTTTTTTTCCCCCTCGCTTTGCTTGGCACATGTTATTGTACTGGATCCTAAAAAGTAGAGGTTACTGGACAGAGCAAAATACAGACAATTCTTTCTTGGTACAGGCCCTGCTCAGATTTCTGAAACCGGTTCTGTATAACTTGAAACAAATAGAGAGGAGATTAATTTTTGTAGGTTTTTGAATGAGTGATGTGAAATATCTGGGAGATATGCCAAGACTTTTTTTTTTTTTCTTTAAGCTTGCAACAAATCAACCCCACACTCTTCTCTGCTCTCAGGGTTATTTTCCTGACAGCCATAATCCAAATCAAGAGCCTGGGGAAAAGTACTAAGGGAATTTGAGAAGATTGATCTAACTGCCATTGTGTTGCACTTCCTAACAGAATCCTGAGGTTTTTCAGAGTGTCTGAGTACATCAAGATACCATGTAAACAACACCCAGATCATGAGAATTTAATGGACTGGAGGGAAGGAAAGAAAATACAGCAAACAAGAGAGAGAAATAAGTATTTTTCCTCAGGCAGATTTTTCCTACAGAAATAATCACTTTTCTTTTTGTCTCTTGAAAAAATTCATACATATGATGTGAATAAAGGACACCTGTCTCTGATAATTCTTCTGCAGAAGGAAATGATAGAATTTCAATAAGAAAACAGATCTGCTAGCTACATCATAATGGATTCAGAAATTATCTATACTCACTTTACCCAAAATTTTCCAGGCAGTGAAATGTACTAGTTAGTCTAGTCAAAATAGACAGTTTTAGTTGCATGTAGTCCTCCCAGGACACTTTATTGCATACTTTTCTTTCTGAGTAGAAGAGAAAAGTGTGAGAGGCTTTAGCAATTGGTGTTGTCCTTTCTGGAAGAAAATGTCTCCTTGAAGAGCTTATAAAACCCAAATGGTTAAGAAAGGCAGGTAGGGGGAATGTATTTCTCATTTGTCTTCTTTTGTAGACTCTCAAGGAGACCTGGATATCTGCTCTAGTCAGTCCTGAAGAGAAGGAATGAAACACAGCCTGCAAAAGAGAGTTGCTTGCAGGACTGTGACCAGACACTTATTTTGGGGCACAGTGTCCTGCTCTCTGCTGAAGTTGTGCTCATGGCTGGTTACCTGCTGTCATGTTGAGGAGAGTCTCCAGATGCAAATTATTCCTTAGTTAGAATCCAGAGGATAAACATCACTCACGTTTGCTGTTCTGAACTACTCCCTGTCAGCAGCTCTTCGCTATCACTGGTAAACACATCAAGCCCTTTTTAAAAAGTTCCCATTAATCTGTGCATGCAAACACTTTAAATAAGCATCTCTAGAAAGTTGCAGATTGTAGTACTGCAGAAATGTATTCCTGGTCCAATAATTTAAACACTGTACAGCGTAAAGCAGTGGTATTTTACAGTGATAAGCATCAGTTCAAGACAAGGCCTTGAGAAGATTGATGGAACTGCCACTGTAACAACTGTAACATTGTGCCTTTGTATGGGACTGACATATTTATTTACACAGGGAGAAAAGTCACATCCATTCTTCCTTGCCAAACAGATACTTTGCAAATATTTTTTATTAATTTGAATATGTTATCCTCAGAATGAATTCTATAAATCAAACCTTTCAGCTTAATTTGTCAGGTTGTGGTTGCAATTTGTATGTGTCATGGGCCAGGAGTTTTATTGCTTTAGAAAACTGAAGGATCTACAAAGCTTAATTTTGTTACATATATCCTATATTCAGAGAAAAAAAAAAAGTCCTTGAAGTAACCTAATAATAAAAACTTAGAATCATTTGGGGTGTTGTGTTTTGGGGCTACTTTTACTCTGAAAATGAAACTATTACAAGGGTTTTATTTTTAGAATATTGTACCCTTACAAAATGTTGCAAAGATGAAAAGAATCTGCTAGGGAAACCTAAAGGACAGATTAAAAATAAATAAATACCTTCTCTCCCAGCCAGTGTGGCAGTACTTTGTCACAGACCTTGAGTTCAGACAGCAGAGTGATGTATGAAAACTCAATATAAATATCTAGGGACTAGAACAACTTGAAAGCTAGTTCAACTTTGACTTTTCCATCTTTCTCTAGAGAAACGTTGTTCTTTAGACCTACAACAGAATCTGCAAAAAACCCATTTTCTTCAGCTGAAATTCGATTAATGGTCACAGTAGCTTGACTAGGAACAAGCACTGGTGGTAGGAAGACAAAACATAAATATAGAGCACGTTGTTTTTCCCCAAAGCAATAAGAAATCAAAAGTTTTTCATACAACAAAAGTACACCCAATTCATAAAACACTAACTACTGTGTTCTCTACTCTGCTATTTCTCACCTGTGTGTACAGCTCTTACACTGAAGAATACAAAACTCTTTCCTACATTTGTTTTATTCTTGTCAGGGTGAAAACTCCTTTTTCCTTCTTAAAATGTTGTGGTATTTTCTTTCAGAATAAAAGGACAAATTTTGAAATTTTTCTCATTAACAGACCATAGAATTCAGCCAAAACTGGAAAACAACAGAATACTCATTAATGCTTTCCTACAGTATATTAATCTACACAATTTTAAATGCAAAATATTAGCTGCCTAACAACTTCTCTAGATTTGGGTTGTCAATTATTTTTTAAGAGCTTACTGCAAGGTTGCATTACAAGAATGTTACAAGAGTAAAATCCTTCCCCACTTCAATTTCCTTTGTTGACTGCTACAGGTCATGGCAAGGAAACCATGTAACACAAAGCAATTAAGTTGTTTAATTTTTCTGTTTAAAGTACCTTAGGAAAACAGATTTGGACATCATTACCTTGCTCTTTTACCCTCATTTTGTAAGAGATAAGACAACCTTGTCTTTGAAAGAAGGTAAAAAACCTGCCAACAAGAGTGCTTGAACAGTATTCTGAACAACATGTATCACAAGGTCAAGGAAAATCAAACAAGAAGCTTCAGATTCTTAAACCACAGGCTGTGGACATCCAGTACAAACATTCCAGTAGGTTTTATACAAGAACTGTGACCACCTCTGGAGACCCCCAAACTGCAATAGAGCATTGGTAAATGCAAAGCATTCCAGTATACACAGATATTTACTCAGATCCATCTGTCCCATGGAAGTAATTTCTTGCTCTTCTGAGTTCAACAGAACGCTCATGGCATTTTGTGTCACTCCTTTTGCTCATGTCAGATGAAATAGTCTTCAGAACAACAGATATTCATAACGTGCAACTGCAGTAGTCTAACTCAGGTGACATTTCTTACATGCCACTGCCTCAGCCATTGTGAAGGTCAGGCTTCAGATACCTGCTCTGCTCCTCTCCATTAAAAGTTTTATTGGTTTTAGAACACATGGGGAGTCACAAGTGTTTCTTTCTTAGTGAGAGTGCATTGCTTTACTTGTATTCCTTGTGTTCAGTCAATGTTGCACATCAGAGATTGTAAGGAACCAGCAAATAAATCTAACTAGCTTAAAAGAATAATCAGACAACCAGAGATAAACAGGTAATACAGTATTTAGAATGTAGCATTTCCTCTGTCAACAGGGAATTAAAATGCTGTTCCCTTGTATTTCTTATCCACAGTAGATCCTCCTGGATCTGTGTATTGGAATCAAGTTTCAGCCAGTTTAGCCATTCCTGTTTTTGGGATATGGACAACATGCTATGTTTGCCTGGATCACACACTCCAGTGCCCACCTGGCTGTGGGGATGGTGTGCTTAGCCCTGCACATCTGAGTCCAGGGCCTCAGATCATCCAGAGCAGGGGCTCTGATGGCACAGCCCACAGTCCTCTCCCTCCCTGCACGTGGGGCATCCATTGGAAGGGAGCCAGACACAGGTGGGTCAGGATTTAACCTCTGTGATTGCAGCACCTGCAATTAAACCCAGCATGGCTGACCCTTGGAAATGGATCTGCCGAGATGGTCTGCTATAACAACTTAACCAAGATCAAAAGGCTTTGAATATCTGAAGGGCTGAGCCATAGCTCTGTAAAATCTAGGATAATTAGCTTCATGGCTAGGCTTTCAAATAATTAGCTAATAAAGTAAAAAAAAAAAAATCTAATGATCTATAGAAGATAGCATAGAAATAAGTATTAAAAATAATTCTTTTCCAGCCATTGTCTTTACATTGCAGCTCCTTGCTTCCAGCCTTTGTTCCAATTAATTGACTGAGCTCCAGCAAATTCCAGCAAGTGCCCTTGGGTCCCTACAGGGTTTTTCCTGTTCTTTAGAGTCCTGTCCAGCTACTTATCCTCTGCAGGAGCTGCAGCTCCCAGCTCATAGGTCTAACCCCTCTTTCAGCCTGTGCACCCTCCTTCCCTCCCTCCCTGCCTCAGAGCCTCTCCCCTAACACACTTTACCCCTCCTGCCCAGGATGTTTACCTGGTATCTGGGAGCACACACAACTATTTTCATCTATCACAGTAGTGTAGAAACAACTATTAGAGATGTCAAGTTCTTGGGGGGAGGTGAAGGGTGTCATGGGAAGAGTAATGTCACTGCTGTCACTACTACAGAGGTTATCAAGCATCATAACATCTTGCTGATATAGGTTTTAGAAAGCAAATATGTGACAGGTCATTTGGCAAAGAAATAGCATTGATACCTTAATCTACATTTGTACTGTGATACCTGGCCAAACTGACACTGGGATGGTAGAATCCAGGCAAGGATATGCCTGATTAATTCCTGGTGCAACAGTCTGTGGGGGAACCAGAGAGGTGCTGCAGGCTCCAGGTAAAGAAATACAGCACTTTCAGAATGAGTCAACCCACACAATGTCACATCATCAAAGCAGAGTTTATGGCTAATTACAGTATCAGAAAACTTCATTTGCCACAGCTCCTTTACACCGTTTTTAACCAGGCCTTGCAGTAGCCTTTTAATTTCTGCATTTCTGAAAAAAAGGTCATTTCTGTTCTCCTTTAGCAAACACTTTAAAAAAATCACCCACTGTTTCCTGCAATGTGCCAACTTTCATATGAAATCAATATTTGAAGGCAGAGCTATGAACAGTAATGCATCAGCTACTATCTAAGAAATTATTTGATAAAAATGATCCTTTTTGCATGTTTTTAATCTAAAAGCTTTCCTTTTTGTACAATTGAAGTAATTTTTAATCTGAGGTTTATAATCCACAGTCAATAATCAATTGTTGCAGTTTCCCCTTCCACACAGGAGGGTGGATGGGCTGATATCCTTGAAGCTTTAATAAACAGAGGTGTCAAAGAACTAGTCTGATTTCCAACATGAGATACACACAGATGTATCTCAGAATGCAAAATAACCTGCAGTCTCTCTCCTGTTATCATTTACATTCAGAGGAATACTTGAAGTTTTTACAGTAGCAGACAAATTGGCTTGATCAAGTAGCTATGGAAATGAAGACAGTAACCATATATTTGAGATCCAAGCTGGGACACTGAAATAAGTTTTCAGCTTTTTCTTCTTTTCCTTGAGAAGCAATTAGATAAGAAATGCATTTATCAAAGTTCCTTATTGTAACTTATCCTTCAGTGAATATAAGCTTTAGCATATATCAGATAAGACTATTTTAATTTCAATCCTTTGAAAAGCATAAGAACAGCTTTTAGTATCTTGTAAAGGAAATATAGGTAGCACTGAGTCCCTGTGTCCCTCGTTATCCTTGAAAAGTTAGTTTAGTCCTCAGAAGCATGGCAGAAATTGCTTTTTCAGTCTTCTCATTGGCACACTCTCTTGTGCCTTAGAGCCCACAATGAGCAACTATAAACCTTACCCCGCACAAATAAATTTGAACTTTATAGCAACCATTACTGTCTTTTCTGATGCACGATAAATTATTTTTCCACTGTCTCTACAAGATATGCAAAGTCTCACTTTCTGCAGCCTGGATTTCCCAGTGGCAAGCTGCTGTCACCCCCGTTGTTATCCCGGTGTTTGAGGCGAGGAAAGCAAGCGGCCAACAAAAGGCAGCCATGGGTTTTTTTTCCATATGGCTTCTGAAACCTCAGGACAGCGGGTCGAATTCCCACACCCCAAATCCTACTCTGCGTAATTCAATTAAATTACATGCTTAATGCAAAACACCAAGCAGAAGCTTGGTGTTTGTCCAAGAGGCGGCAGCAAGAGCAGGGCCGGTCCCTCAGGAAGGGCAAGTTCCCCCGGCAGCGGTTCCCTCAGGAAGGTAAAGTTTCTCTGAGGGAAATGGAGGCAGGGGAGCAGCACCTCTTACCAGCCATCTGGGGACAGCCATGGCCACAGCTCAGGGGTTCCTCACAGCCTTCCAGGAGGGAAGGGACATCAGCCCCCAGCCCGGGTTTATGTGGAGTCTCCACCCAGAGGAAGCCCCAGGTGAGGCCACTCAGGCCTGTTAGTGCCCTCAGGGCTCTGGCCTTATTTACCAAAACCCTTCTTCCTTCCAGGTGCTGTTTGTTGCAGAGATTACATTACAATGTGCCTGGGAGTGTTTTCCTATAAAGGGTCCAGGAGGCTGTTGTAGGTTCAGTGTAGGGTTAAATGTGTCTTTACAGGTGTGGTTGGGATTAGAGTAGTGGTTTGTTTTTGTTTTTTTTTTTTACCAGAGGATGCTTTGTTATGCAATCATTTTTAAAGTATATCTTTGGAACGTTTCTGAGATGTTTTTATCATTATAAGCAGCACAAAATTCTCAGCATATCAGTGACACCACCTGGTTAGAAATGAGGGTTTGTTCAGGGAGTTAGGGCAAAACAAAATGGACCTTTATTTGAGGGAAATGCCGGGGCTGTAGGAGAAGGTACTAGAAGGGTAAGTGGAGCAAGAGAGGAGCTTGACATGAAAGGAAGGTGTGGGATGGATCAAACCATAAAAGGAGAAGGATTACCCTAAATGGGATGACCATAAAAGAAAACACTGCAATACAGTATCTGAAGGACCAGTCATAGAATGGGGAAATAACAAGAGGTATAGAACCATGTGGATTTTTTCAAAAAGTTGTGAAACTAGGGTACATAAGATGGTAAAGGACAACATTTTCTAAATGTGATTTCAAACACCGAGTCCAGGCAATCTGAGTGTTCCTCTGAAGGTAGTAAACGTGCAATCCTCCAGTGTGCTACAGATTTCTTCAGCTGTCTGCTGTCCTTTTGCCCCACATTTCTCTCGGCCCCTGATATATCAGCGTGTATTTCTGTGGGTGCATGAGTCTGAAAAGTACTTGTAGATGCTTCCACCCAAAGTGCTACAATAATTATCAGCAGAAAGGTAAGTTTCTGGGCACTGTACAAATATTGTAGCAGAAATGCACAAGCTGTAGAGGTTTCCTCCTTCTAGGAGTGATAAGGTTGATGTTTTGCATTTGAGTTTATTTTAAACAAAAGTTCAGCAATGTTTTCCTCTTGAAAATCAGAGGGGATTTGTTTGTTTGTTTGTTTTTGGTTGGTTGCTTGCTTGCTTTGTTTTATTCCTTTCCCCACGCTTTTTCTAGGGGAATCTGGTCATTGGAATATATTGTTTTACTTCTAATGACATTACTGGTATTACTGGAAAGTTGACAGTTGATTATAAGTAAAAATAAATTAAAAAAAAAACTAACAAAAATTTTCTGTGAAGTTCCCATGACACTCACAAAAAGGCACCAGGAGATTATATATAATACCATATATGTTTTGATTTTGTCAAATGAGCTTTATATCAAAGGCCTCACTAACAGAGTTCTATTTAGAAAGAATAGGCTGTGTATAAGCACAGTCCACAGCTCCCTGTCACAAGTCCTGCAAGCTTGTGATGATTTACACAAGCCTGAATCTAATCTTATTCTGAACAGACACAAAGACAGCCTGGCTCCTCTCAAACTCTCAGCTTAAGCTACACAGTGTTTGCTTTCAGCAGCTCTCTGATTTCTATGAATAAAACTGGATTTATCAAATCCAGTGGGAAATAGCAGTACAGGAAGGCACAAAATATGCCAACAGCCTTGACAAATCACTCCCAGTTTATCCACAGAAGAGTTTGTCAAAATCCCTTGAAGAAAGCAAAAATATATTTATATTCCTACTAGCCAGAGAAAACCTCGTGATAGCTGTGATAACCTAAGCATAGAAAAAGTAACTAGTGCCTTCATCAGGTAAGACATTATCTAGCTGTGCCAAAATACACAGATTAGTTAATTATTCTCAGCTGCAAGCAATCATTTTAAGTTCAACTAACTAGTTTTCAGGGTCCTGAGTGCATCAAAAGGCCTTCATTACCCAGCCCAAGGGCAGGGTCTGTCTGTGTTGGAGGGCGTGCCTGGGGTGAGGACAGCCCTTATTGTGCTGGGGGGATTCCTCTCACCAGATATCTGCTGGAAATACACCCCAGTGAAGAGGAGACAGCCCAGGATGCTCCTGGAGTGTGTGGAAGGGAACTCCCTGGCACAGCTGGTGAGTGAGCAACCAGGGCACTGCCCCACTGGAACTGCTCTTTGCAGAGGACTGGAGGGTTATATGGTGGTTGGAGGCTCTTTTGGGTATAGCAATCATGAAATTAGAGAGTAAATCATTAATGTCTAAGGTGGTGCTGGTAAAACCATGGGAAAAACGAGTGAAGAGGAGGTTTTATAGAGTTTGCACTCCATAAAAATGGTGGATACCACCTTCTGCCTCTTATGCTGGTAATAGAAAGGTGGATGTCCTGATTATACACACTGCTATAATTTCTTTTGTCTTTGGCAGGGATGAAAATGAACTTTCTCTTATAATTATAAGATTTACCCAGGGAAAAACATGTTCCTAGGTGTTGTGTGACCTGAGCAACTGCCTGAGAATGAAGCTGTAATTGCGAGCAGCTCCCTTCGAAGGAGATAAAGAGTGGGGGAAAATATGAGACTTTAATAGTATTTATTTCATTCCTAGCTCTGTGGCAAATTTTTAGACCTCTCAAGACTCAGATTTATGCTACCTGAATTAATCGTTCTCACTGTCTAAATGTCACAAAGATATACAGTGTAGGGAGGGTTCTGACTGGGATAGTGACTCTTCAACTTCTTTGATCTTACTCAAACACAAATAGAATATTCGTCAGTCTTTTATATCTTTGATCAAATGCTTTCAGCTCATAAATAAACTTGTGTAGCCTTTTCCCCCCCAAAAAACCCCCTATAAAGCTGTATAAAGTATCCCTGTGTTAAAAATCAGACAAATGAGAGCTACAGGATGTACAATCTAAGTTTTTATTGATTATTACAGTAGTATTAAAAATTTGATCAGGAACACCATCCTTCACATGACCAACAGAGTCTGCCTGCTGTTAAATGTTTATCTAAAATTTCAGAAACTATATGTATAAGCTGCTGGAATTGCTTAGTACTCTAATATGTGTGCAGATTAGGATGCAGTGAGCACACTAGTGTATTGATTTGCTTCAGTAAGGAGACTTTAAACTAATCAGGGATTCTCCAGCCTTACCATGTAGAAACTAGCTAGTATATCTCTGTTATTAATCTCAGAACTAAGACTATTTAAACTTTGCTGGGCTAATATTACAAATGAGAATACTTGAAATCCTAAAAGCTCACGTAGAGTCGCTCCAGATAATTTAATTTGCCTTCTTTTTAGCTTGGACTGCCAGCTTTGTAGCTAAAAAGAAGTCAAACAATTACAAAATAAAGTAAGAAAAAAAAATCCATATTTGTTTTCTATGCTGACAGTTCATGTTATTACTGGGGAATAGCATTTCCTTGCCATTACACTCTTCAAAGTAACCAGACTAGAACACTGTGCTGTGCCAATCTTTCTTAGTCTACTCATTCTTAGTGCATTTTTTGTTGGAAAATTGGTACCTTTCCGTTATTACTGTACTCTGAGTTGCTGCTGACACAACACATTTTTTGGAATCCGATATTATTCGTAATAATCTTTCCTTTCTGTACCTTATGAGTAATACATTAAGCTTTAATTGTCATTTTTATCTTTTTGTAGCTCTGAGTTTCCTCATCCCGAGGATTTCTGCTTATTCATTATTTATCTCTTCATAGAACTTTCACAAGTGTCTGTGGAGTGCTGAAGTCTCAGCCTGGCTGGGGACAGGGCTGCTGTTCTGAGGGGGTGTGCAAGGCAGAGGAGAGTCTGAGTGCTGCCCTGGCCTGTGTGCATTCCTAGGAAGCAGCTGTGAACTTTCAAATTTCAGTGGATCATCCTGAAGCAGCCACTGATTTGTACATTAAGGAAAAATATTTAGGTTAAGGCAGGGAAAGAAGGAACTCTCTAGGAATTCAGTGGACTTTTATTTTTTTTTTTTTTACTTCTATATTTTCATACTTAGCTTTAAGTCTTAGTTGCCCTATGCACCTTATTTTAAAATACTGCAAAACAAAAATATGAGAACGCATCTTGTGAGTGCTATACTTCTAGATTTTGTTTGTAAGCATCCTGGGGCAAACTGTGTTCCAAAAAAATATAATTTTGATTGATCCTGAGCCATTTGGTTACCCAAATGTGCAGAGTGTTTCTTTTCACGGTTACCTTTTACCACGTGGTAGTTAGTGAAGGTAGAACTGTCTGA
This sequence comes from Manacus vitellinus, assembly GCF_001715985.3. Classification (NCBI taxonomy): domain Eukaryota; kingdom Metazoa; phylum Chordata; class Aves; order Passeriformes; family Pipridae; genus Manacus; species Manacus vitellinus. Next base: position 131,912 of record NW_021939471.1, on the reverse strand, counting down.
AAAAAGCAGTAGCAAAAAGGAGATGAAGGCTTAGACAACAGGGTAAAGCACTTTTTCATGCAAGCTTTGGCACTACAGAGCAGTACAAAGAATAAAGTTTGCATTGGTCTCATTCCCTCTGAAATTATTTTGTATTTTATTTTCATATTATTTTCAGAAGTAACTGTTTCTAGGTTTCTGTATATCTGAATTTTACTTGAGAATGTCAAGGGCAATGGAGGCAAAGGGAAAATATAAACCTAGGCATATGCATGGATATTTCTAAGAACAGGGCCTGGCTTTTGACAGGGTGGTAGCATTCAAATAAATTAAGGGAGAAAGTCCAGCTATGAGATGTGAAATATGAAAGACTGCAGAAAAGTTTTTTTTAAAAAAGTGATAATTATACAAATGAAAGATGTCTGTAATGGAGAATCTCGGGCCTTAAATGACCCATTTATCCCCCTCTTTATGAGTTCTCTAAATTTGAAGAAGAGATTCAGTAATATTTCTCAGCTGGTAAAACTATTTGAGCAAAATCAGAACTCCTGCACCCACCTATGGTTTGGTAGTTAAGAGTCAGCATAAAAGAGAATTGTCATGACTCTGAAAGAAAGGGGACTGATGGAAGACTGGGGATAATTGCACTTGACTGCAGCAAAGAGTTTTATACAATATCCTACAAAAGACTGAGCTCTGGGGTCAGTCAGGATTGCACAGGGTACACTGAATAAAGCATTAATTTGAACACCAAAGGCAAATGATACTTATGTGAAATGGAAACAATTTAAGAAAGGAATGTTAAGCTTCTAATGCTTCAGATCCACAGATGAAAACCAGTATGTTAACACACCGATGGCTTAGGGCTTTGCCATCAGAATTGCACTGGTAAAAACACTTATCTGCAAGGTAATAGTTTTTTTTTCCATTAATTGTCTTACACATGAATATATGTTTGGTAAGGGGGGAAGGGATTATTATTCATGTTAAATCTTGCTTCAGGACAGAAGAGTATAGCTGTATCTTATTTCTGTTCATGGTGAACATGTTTTTGACTGCTGGAGAAGAAATCTGTAAATAAATATGTAGGAAGAGATCTAGTTTGATTTAAGATTTTTTTTAACTTTTTTTTTTGTACTGCTTCAAAGTAAAAATCCAGTTGCTTTTTTTGTTTTTTCGACATTTAATTTCCTTCAGTGAAGGTTAAAGTGGGGAGAAAGTTGGTCAGAAATGCAACTTGTTGGAGTGTCAAAAGTAGTCACTATTACTTATTAGTACTGTTCAAACTGAGGGAAGAATAATCAGTTGAATCACAGGGGATATCTGTTTTGGGATTCCAGTCTGTCTGTTTTAATAACAAAGTATTATGTAGCTCATGCTGCAATGAGTGTGAGATATTGTCAGGTAGAAATTCAGCCCCCTTGGAGATAAAAATTCTCAGGCTGCTTGAAGGCTTTATTTTACTCTGTTTGCTTTACAGGAAAATGTAATGAAGTTAGAAATGTTGATGGCCATTGGGATGGACAGTCCCTGTGTGCTGTTGGTCCACAGGCAGCATTACCAAGCAAGTAGGAGTTCATAGGCTGTTTAATCTTTTATTTCTCTAAATGGATAATAATCCTGAAATGGATTATGAAGAGCCTCTGGTGTGATATTAACATTTCACGGGTTTGGTGTATGTAGGTAATGTTTGCCTCTGGGGGAACACCAGGAAACTTATGGCTGAGGACTTGGTGTATTTTGAAAGATTCAAAGCTGCATGTCTAGCTCTAAATAAAAACAAAAAAAGAAAAACAAGTGTTAGGAATTGAGAGACTATAACTGTGGGAGAGTTAGGTGCTGCAGCTGTGTTATGGAACATTTAATAACGTATGGAAGCAAAGTAGAACTAAATTTTGTTCAAATGAAATTTACCTGTGCAAGAAGAAAGTCTGCTCTGTGACGACTGGAAAGAAGTCTGTTAAGGTTCTTTCTAGAGTGATATGGATAGCAAGTGTGAATACACCAGAAGGTTTAGCTGTGTATCTTGTGGAATGATCTGATCTGGTTCAAAATTATTGGTGGTCAGTAGCAGAGACAGAAGTTCTGACCTGTTTGCTGAGGAGGGGTAAGGAAATGGTGGTGATTGGGTGACAAAATGAACTATTCAGAGCCATGAACTATTATGTACGTGGCTTATATGAATAAAACAGTTCATTAACAACCCTGTTATAGAGCAACCCCAAAATTCCTTCCGTTGTTTTAGTGGTTTTTTTCTTGCTTCTCTGAAATCACTATACCAGCAGGTGTTATACTTAAAGCAGGTACAATTCCTTTGGTACTTAATGATATACTGCTTGATAGGATAAAGGTTTGGGACATGAACTTGTGAAGGAGGGTGTATATTGTTGGCAATACTCAATGTTGCCATACTGGGGAGGAGGCAGGGAAGTATGTGCAAGCAGGAGAGCTTGGTCCTTGATTCAGCAGAATTACCGAATTGATTGAATTAAGCAGAATTTATATCCTGGAACAGTAGGTAACGTTTTGCCAGTAGGGGCTTGTAAATTTGCCAGGAAGGCAGCAGAATATACAGCTTTGTTTAAATGGTCTTGAATTCTGTGCTTGTTGAGACTGATTTCTGTGAGCAAGATGTACATTTTCATTATTACTCACAGGAGACAGAAAAAGTTTCTTGTCCTGTAAAGGTTGAGTGACACACAAGTGCTGCAGGAACCACCAGTCACTCTGTTTTACTTATTGCTTGCAGCAAGGTCTGGAATGGCTGGTGTGAAGTCTCTGTAACTGGTTCAGGCAGGCAGGGCAGTGGGGTCACATCCAGGAGCTGGTCAGCAGCAAGCTGGCCACGAGTCAGCAGTGCCCTGGCAGCCGTGGGGGGCATCAAGGACAGTATCTCCAGCCAGGCCAGGGAGGGGATTGTCCTGCTCTGCTCTGCCCTGGGGCGGCCTCACCTCGAATACTGGGGCAGTTTTGGTCACTGCAATATGGGAAAGATGTTAAGCCATTAGAGTGTTCAGAGGAGGGCAATGAAGATGGTGAAGGGCTTTGATTTGAAGCCATGAGAGGAGCAGCTGAGGGCACTTGGTGTGTTCACCTGGAGAAGAGGAGACCGAGACATTGCAGTTTATAATTTTCTTGTGAAAGGCAGAGGAGGGGCAGGCACTGATCTCTGCTCTGTGGTGACCAGGGACAGGACCCGAGGGAATGGCCTGAAGTTGTGTCAGGGGAGCTTTAGGTTGGATCTCAGGAAAAGGTTCTTCCCCCAGAGGGTGATTGGGCGCTGAACAGGCTCCCCATGGTCACAGCACAAAGGCTGACAGAGTTCAAGAAGTGTTTGGATGATACTCTCGGGCACAGGGTGTGACTCTTGGGGGTGGTCCTGGGCAGGGTTGAGGGTTGGACTCGATGATCCTTGTGGGTCCCTTCCAACTCAGCATATTCTGTGACTCTGGGCAGACAAGTGGGGAGCAGAGGCTTGATTTCTCTTACAGAGGGAGAGGGAATTGCTGACAATGGAAGGTAAGATACTCTAAAGATAAAGGCTGTTGTGTGAAAGCTTGCACTCTGAACAGTCTTGACCCCTGTTTTGTGGACATGGGGCCAACAAATTAAGCCAAGAAAAACTTCAGCTTGGAAGATGATGCCAGAACAGTCTTTGTGCATCAAGCTATAGGAGCAGCAAGGAAGGGGTATATAGGCTGTTAGAGCAGCTCTGTGTTGATGTTGTGTTGAGCTTTTAAAACAAAGCAACTTAATGCTTATTTTTGCTGCAAATTAAATTGGAGGAAAGACCTGTGGAGCAGAGCCTGTCTGACTCACAGGCCTTCACAGAGATTTCAGCTTGAAGTTTAGTCACAATAAATTAATTACACAATTAAGTACAGTGCTAACTACTGTAACTTGTGCTAGCTGGCAACAGACTGAATGCTTTCAAGAAAGCTAAGGATTATTATGCAAGGTGAAGGCTCTGAGACTGGAAGAAAGCTACTGGTAAGATCTGTGTGAAAGCTTAATGACTGGATTTAATAAATATCCACATGCCCCAAAATTATTTCAGTGAACTGCCTGATCAGTTTTGAAGAAATATATTCTTGTAGAGCTGCAAATTAAGGGATGTCTTAAACTTTCAGTCACATTATGGGTAAAGCAGATGAGCAAAAGTGTTCTTTTGAACTTTCTGATTAATTATTATGCTGAATGATAGATAAGATATTCACTAGAGGATGGAGACTCCTGCCAGTTCCAGGTTTCTGTAAATGGAAACTCAGTGACAGAGAATTGAGTTTTAAGTGATATGCATTAGGGTCATTAACTTCTCCCTGTGCAGACACAAATGTGATCAGACATATCCTTGTCTCCACATTCAAAGCTGAAAGCCTAGAAAGTATTTATGCCTTTACTCTGCCCCAAACTAGAAATTATTTATGCCTCTACTCTGCCCCAACCATAGCAACAATGGTAAGGTTTTGTGGGCTGTCAATGCAGAAATGAGATGTGGTATCTAAGTGGACAAATGGCTTAATTTGTGTGAAGATCCATCTGGAATGGTGTCACTAAAATGTTGAATATAGTGGACAAACTTTCAGACTCAGCATTTATTCCCATGGGCTAGATCAGCTGCCTAAAGGGTCTGGGTGAATTTGAACCTTGAGATGCCTCCAAGTGCTTCATAAAGGGTATAATTCTACTGACAAGAGCTCAGGTAACAATCAGTTGTCACCTGACTTTTACAAGTAAGTTTGTGCTTGTTGGACACTTTCCAGGTAGAGTCACAGGGGACACAGAACCAAGAATAGGGAAAACATGGAATGTGGTTCTTGGAAGGAATAAATCAGCCACAAAGTGAAGTCTGCTAACAGGTTCTGTTATTTTGAGAGGCCAGTCAACTGATGCAGAAGTTGATTTCACAATGTGGTTCTATTGTATGTGTAAATTTAAAGCTTCAGGGTAAGACAGTCCTGCACAGGTAACCTCAGGCCAGTTTAAACTGAAACAGATTCCACCTCTTCCAAAGTAATTTCACATAATTTCATTTTCCATGCATTTTTTCCAACAGAAAAGTGGAATCTAAACTAAATGTGTATTCTTGTTATTTCAATACACTTGTGTTTTATTTTCCTTCTTATACCTGCTACTTTATCCTTGAAAGTAAGGAATTCATTCTGCATAGCAGGGTAGGATAAATTCTAAAGATAATACCTATTTTTATATGGGCTGTTAGTGTTTCTAAGTTCAGATAAATTTGCAAGACTTTTGTGAACCTTAATTTACCTGCTTGGTTGCTGTAATGTTAGTCTTGGGTTAAATTCCTTTTCTTCATTTTCAACATTAAAATCTTTCTTTAATGTTCCACTTGAACTAGGAAAAAAAGCAATCTGATTTTTGCCTGTTCTTTGCCCCTGGACTTGCTGGATAGGGCAGTCCAGATTAAATGTTTGATGTTGGTGACATCGCAGCCCTTGGACTGGTGTGGCAGTAGAGCTTTCTAAAATTAATAATTATTTTCTAAAATCATTAACAATCTCAGGGGGTAATTCAGTTCCCCACAGGTGATGAGTTTCCTTGCCTGCTTAGGGATGAATTGCACTCTGGAGCTCGTCCCTCAAGAGTTAAGAGCTCCATGGGAAATTCAGTGTAGGATCAGGCATAAACAATCTGGCTCTCTCTGCCCTCCAAGGAAAGGGGGAGGGAAACTTTCTGGCATCCAGGTTTTCTCTCTGCAGCACACTTGGCACATGGTTTATTTGCACTCAGTGGATGTTTGAAAGGTTTCCTTTGCAGAATGTGTCTGGAAGCTTTTCTTCCCTTCAAAGCTTAGACTTTGTAAATGCTAATGATTCCTGTGTGAGAGAAGGGGTTGCTATGCCCTGTTCCTTCTCCTTCCCAGTCTGCCAGTGGGAAAGCAAACCACTCAGTGTTCTTTGAGTTTGCTTCCTGAAGATTTGCTTGATAAGGATTTTGCAACCTTAACTCATTTGATTAGCTGCAGCAAGTTCAGCTACTCATTCTTTCCCTTTCCTGGAGCAGTCACAAGAGAGTACAAGCTGTGTATGGTGGGAAAAGCACATTTTTTCTTTAAAAAAACCCCCACAACCTTACACAGCAAAGCTACCTTAAAATGTGATTAGAGAAACTCATTCTTAGCTCGTTTATTGCACCAATTGACATGAATGTGTTACAAAACTTTTGTGCATGGTCAAGATGAATACTATGAATTTAGTGTTTTAAAATGTGCAGAAGAATCAAAGGTCTGCAAAGATCCCGAAAATTCAGGAAAGAATAGCAGAGTTCAAACAATTCCTGCTTTTAGGGATACATTTGAGTAATACTCTGTTTGAATGGTACTTTTGGGATGATTTATAATATAGCTGTAGTTGATGGTTCCCTTCTTTAGAGTTCAGACTGTACCTTTGTTAAACAAAAAATTTCATTTTATTCATCCAATAAATTTCATTTATTCATCCAATTTACAAAGTTAGAGACTTTCAGATCATTGCATAGGATGCTGGTTAAAAACTCTACAGAGACAATGTGAAAATTGGAAGCATGATAAAATAGATCCAAAATCCTTACTTTCTCAAACAAAACACAAGCTGAAAACTAGAAACTACTAAAAATCCTCCGAAGCTGAGACTCAATGCTTTTTTTTTTAAAATTAATGATCTAAGAAAAATACCATGCCAGAGATGGATGAATATTAAAAGTAATGGAACAAAAATGTCCAAGTAATTTCCCAAAAAATGCTCTGGCTGTTGGTTTGAGATGAGGAGGCTCTGCAGGGAAGTTTGGAGAAGGGGATTTCAAACCTTCCGAGTGTTCTTCGTCTTGCAGATTTTAACATAAGGCAAGTTGATGGTGAAATCAGTATTTAGGTCAGTATTGATTCTAGGTCAGCCCTCTGGAGTCAGCATTTTAAATGCTCAGGTTAAGGAGTGTTCAATGAGTGCCAACTTTTAACGTGTTGGTGAGATGAGTTTAAGTTATGGATTGTTCTTCCCTTTTTAAGGAGGATTGAGACAATAAAACAAGGTTTCCTAGTAATGTATTTCCCATAGAAATAAAGAATCTATAATAAATGCAAAGCTGGATATTTAGTTAAATTGAGCAAGGTTCAGATGTCATTAAGTTTGTTTGATTTCAGATTTCTTCAGACTGATTTATGAACTAATGACACAGGATTTATCAGGATTTTGTTTTACTGGATTGGTATCTGCCTTGTACAGTTGTTCAAATGCAAAAGTGTCATGCAGAACCTTTTATTTTCCATTCTGTGCTTTAAGCCAGCACTCAAAATGCAGCAATTAATTAATTGTAAAATGAGAGGGTGTTTTTATGATCCAGTGTATTTACACTATCTAGTATAATAATTTCATTTTTACCTCTGTTTCTTTCCCTAAAGAAAACTTTGACTGATGTTTTGGACAAGCAGTGCTGCCAGCAGAGTTGTTTGCTAATATATTTAAGGAAATTATGTCAAGAGCTGTGAAAAAACCATGTCACAGTTATACAAGAATATGCTAATATAAATGAGCTAGAATTTGTTAGTAATAAATAGTTTGAATAAACCCAGTTATTTACAGTACATATGCAAACTTGTTTCACACTATTGACTCTTCCAAGAAACAGAATATTAAGTCATAACCTTATCAGAAGTAGAATAAATACATTCAAAACAGAACACCACATTTGTTGGTGAAGCTTATGGTTGTAAGTACTGCAGTTTTATGGAATCTGGAAATCTTGTAGAAGTAGACCCAGCACTCAAAGCCAGTATAAATGTTAGACTTGGAATGGGGAAGGGGAAAATTGCTCTTTTTAATGTCCCAGTGGTAAATGGAAGAACAATGGTCTGCAATTCTTCTGCTTTTTTGGTTTGTTGGTTTTTGTGTTTTTGTTGTTTTTGTTGTTTTTTTCTGGTGGATTTTCTAGTCTGGAAAAAGCATCTGTCTGAACACCTGATGTCATTTGCTCAATCCTGCTTTCATGTCATGCAGTCTTTCCTCTGGACAGCTGTTGCTTTTTTTTTTTGGATTGCAGGAATTGCACACCTGTAATACAGCTTGTGTTGAAGAATACTAATGTTTGAACTGCTACTTGTCTTAGTGGTATGAAGACCCCTTTGTTCGTGGTAGATTTTGCTGCAGAGCTTGTTTTCAGAGGTTGGATACATACCTGTAGGTTGCAGTTCTCAATATTAACATTTGAGTGGAATTTTACAAATAAATGACCTCTCTTTCAAGTCTTCCTCTCAGTTTGGTGTGTCACATTAAGCCTTGCAAAGAAATATGATGATTTTCCCTTGAGGAATTATTTGAGCCTAAAGAATTCTGTTCTGCTACGGCAACATTCTGTAACAAGGTAACTCTCCCTTTTCTTGGAAAATAACCCTCAGGATCACAGAAAAATTGCTAGCAAGTCTGAGTTACTTCTTCAGGAATTACTAAAGTACTTGCAGAGCTTGTGGATGGCTGAGTGGTGCATATCTCTCTCCTCTAGCAGAGCAGGACCACAAAATGGAGACATTTAAGGGAATTTCTGTGAAAAGTGGATGCCCACCAGATGTGTCTCTGTCAGAAACCCACTGCTCTTTGGTGATGAACACAAATGCTTTAAGCAACAGTCATGAGCTGTTGGAGATTTTCACATTACTTCTTTCATGTGATCTGGGGAAATAATGTCCTTGCCTGTTTCTGCAACGTTGCCCTTCTCCATAGTTGGTTTGGATGAACTCTTTGCTGTGCTTAAGTCACACAGTTTAAGATCTTGGACTTAATACTAAACTTGAGGGACAGATTATCAAACTCATAAAATTAGGAAAAACACATTTCATCTAGGGAAAAGAGCCTAATAAAATAAACAGTCTTACTATTGGCTGAGATTACCTTTTACTTTGTTAACCTGTGTTTTATTACTTTATTTTGTAATTCAGAAAGTGACAGAACATTTTTGTGATATCAATAAAACGTGAGTTCTTCTGTATCCTAATATTTGGGACATCTTAAACTTCTCAAAGGCACTAGTTTTAGAAGACTTCCAAATAATTTGCTTTTACCAAAAGCTAGAGGACAGTTTTAAATGTAAAACTTGAACCCTTTTTAATCTTTAATATCCATCAATGGTCATAATAAAGTCTCGCTATGGGGTGAATTCCTGGCTGAATGAATTTGGTTTGGGTTTAGCTTTAGTGAACAGTTTATCTCCTTCAGAAAGACCAGTTACAGTCTGAATCAAGGTGTGGACTGCCTTGTTGTTTCAAGGTAGGTTTTAGAAATCTCCTGGGCTGCTTTAAAAGGAATGACAATCTTGTGACAGAGATTGCTTTGGAAAAAGACTTGATTCTTGTATCCATTTCAACAGGTAACTGAGCTTTTCTGCTCCTGTTGCCTGTGTGTGCAGAGATGATGATAATTCTTCCTTTCTTCCTCCCTGTCTCGAGGTAGCTCTTTGAAGAAAAGGAGAGTATTATGTGAAGGGAATAGTATGTAAGATAAGTGTTTGCAGTACAGTAGTACAAAGACTGCACAAATCTAGCTTGTGGTGTACTTGTACACAGCAATAAATTACATTCACTTGATGTGCCCGAGAGTAAATCTTGCAAGATGAAAGAAATGCAATATTGTGCATTCTCTCATTCTAAAACTCATTTTATGACTGTTCTGGAGGCTTACCTTATAAAGATCACATGTTGCAACAGATTAGTTATTTAAATACTTTGTGGAAAATTATTATTTAAGACTTAGAGCTCTGCAGGAAAATATTTTAGCTTGCTTATAAATCAGCCAAATCTTCAATTGTGATTTAGAGCTGCTTAAATAACTTGTTCAAATCTCATTAAGATGAACTTGTAGTACAAGAGGTGGGTTCTTGGAAAAAAAGTTAGACGTGATTTTATGGGAATATAAAAACTCAAAAAAGAACCAACCCCTGAAGTAAACCTCTCCTCATCAGTGATGATTAATTTTTTCTATCTTCAAATGCCCCCTGTAAAACACATTGGTTTGCTTTCCTGCAAGCTGCAATCTCTGTAAGTAGCTGCACGTGCAGCATCTTCACCAGTTTAGCAATAAGACCCATCATGGAAATAAACCTGCTTGTACTGCTGGGTACAGCAGGAAGCCTGTTTGCTTGTTCCTTGGGCTATCCCAATTCCAGAGAGACATGGACACCACTTGCCTTTTTCCCCTGGCTTTTAATTTAATGGCTTGATCCACAGCAGAGATTTTAGATGCTTAATGATTTATTTATTTTTTTTTTTTGTTAGACAGGAATGCTTGAAATTTGGACAGAATATGGTGTTTTACATAGGGAATGTATTGTCCTTAAAAATTCTATAGCTTTCTTTCAAAAATTAATAAGCTATAAATAAGCCTTTAATTTTTGTGCACTGGTTCTAAATGTAAGTTATTAAACCCTGATTATTTTCAGCGTCCTAAGTTATCAAAATAACCGTCTTTGAGCACATCATGATGTTTATAGAGAAGTCACTGAAGTAATTTCTTTGTGATTGCAGATTCTTTGCAATCAGGATTGGTTATGCTTGGTTAGATTTCCTTATTGGAATGAGAAGGATAAAGAATTTGACTCCTCAGTTTCCTGTTTTGGTTGGCATCGTGCTGTTCGAGAAGAATATGCTTATCACTTAATCATATCTGTTTCATAAACTTGTCAGTTTGGTGATATTGCAGAAATAGTCTCAAATGGCACATGTAAATGCCCCTTCAGAAATGTTCTTTCTGTATTTATTAATGAAAATGCAAATTATGTACCTGTATTGGACAGAAGCATGCTCCAACTTCTCCAATAACAATTTTTGTGTATTTTGGGTCTCACTTTTAAGAAGACTATCATCTCAATCTGGCTGGAGATCTGAAGTAACCTTCTAATCAAGAATTCTCGGAAGAGGTAATTCAAACATCATTAAATCTGTGTTCTGTGGCAGGTCTCCAGGCTGGGTAGTGTCCCCTAGTTTAACGAAATATTAAATGAGCAGCTAAACTTTTGACCCATCTTTGCAATAAAGTATACTATAAAACCTTTTTACAACAGATGCTGATTGTTTACTTTACACAACAGATTTGTTTATTTTTAAATGGAGAGCCCGTAAATTCAAATTCTGTTTCTTCAGAAATGTAACTTGTGATACAGGCCAGCCTTTGAGTGGGACAAGGGAGTGGTTAGCACTCCAAAAGCCTCTTCATGTTTCATCCAACAAACTCCAAAAATTCCAGCTGTGCTGAGCAACAGCTCACATTGTGCTTTGCTTATTGACAACTCCAGACTGGGTGAGAGAGGAAATTTCTGCTCTCTAAGTTTTTGATGTACCCTCATGAAAATCTTGTGGATCCCCTACTGCTCAGGCTATTGGGGGAAAAAAAACCCTGAAACCTCCAAAAATTTGAGAATTATAATTGTATTGCTTTCCCAGAATAATAGGATTTGAAGATGTACTGTGCACATGGATAATGTATGCTCAAACTGCTATTACAGCCATCTTTCCATGTATTTTTTTTCCCGTTTAGGCACTTAAAAATTGGTTTCAAGAGAGCTCTTTGGAAATGAAATTACTCTCTTTTTTTTTTTTTTTCCTCTGTGCTGTGTCTCATGCTGTGGTGCTGATAGTTACCGTCAAGCATCTTGATTTTAAATGTCATGGATCATTGAAAGGCAACTTGCTCTCATTTGAATTATATATAATAAATGTGTTTGTGTTGATGGTAGCCCACTTCTCAGGTAGGCGTTGGTTGGTTGTGACATTTATTCCTGAGAAAGAATTAATAAAGGTTGCCCTGTTTGTAGCAAATAATGTGTTATTTGTCCTGCAACAGCTCTGCTTTTAACAACTGAACACCTATCTTCCCAGAGTATTTGCTAAAGTTATTATAAATTGAGGATAAAAATTTCAAAACTGATTTTTTGACCTGTTGGCTTTACTGGTTATTTAGTGTTAATGTGATATTTCTGCATTTCAGTTGGTCTTGGTGCATACAGACCTTTGATACCAGAGGCAAACTTAGGAAAAGCACTCATTAAGCCTTTTTGGAAATAGAATTTTCAATATTTATGAGAAAGAATAAGAAATCTAAGCTTACAGTGTTTGTTTTCAGTTGAGACCTGCTTTGAGGATACTAGTTTATATTCACAAAGGAAGTTTTTTATTGTGTGCATCACAGAGTAAGTTTATTTTAGTCTGCCCTTGACAAATTAATGTTTGTTTTAAAGGAAAGATTCTTGCAGGAAGCGAGTGGCTCTACAAATAATGATTCTGGAAACAAATGAAGCCTCTCTAGACTTAAGGTATTATTGGATTTTTACAGTCTCAAAGAGGGGGGGAAAAGGGTCTAGGAAACATAACCTTTCCTTGGCTTTGAAGGTAGCTAAATAATAACCTAACATTAAGTGTAACTCAAAAACTGTTCAGTAATTTCTATATAATGTTTTAAACACAGCCTGATGTTAGGAATTCCAATAATTGCATTAAGCATTTTTGCCTCATTTTTTTCCGAATTTTTTAAGCCCCAAACCTTAGTTCATCATTTAATAATACAAACTTATGGATTTAATAAAACTTCTGACTTAATGCCTTGGCCCTCTAGTGATCAGAGAAGGATCTTTGCTGATGCCTAATTAGGGCTTTACTTGATGTATGCAGAGCTTGAAATGAAAACATTGAAGAAAACTGTTCCTTCCAAGTGAAATCATGATACCTTTTGCTGGTTTTAGGGCCATATTCTTCTTCCTACTACAACTTGAAAAATCTATATATTCCACATGCATGATGCAATTTCTTGTGTATGTTATATACACTTAGTTTACTTTAAGACGTAGACAATAAGACAATGGAGATGAAAGCTCTGTGCCTGATACTGTTTTCAGTTCTTTTAAGCTGCATTACAGTTTCTTCCTGGCTTTCTAAAAACCATAAAAACGACTACATTGCTCCTGTGCACGGCGATGCTAAAACACGATGAATTATACATTTGTAATCCTGAGACAGGTAGGGTATATTAAAGTAACAGATGGATGTTCAACAAAAACATTTTTGAAAGAAATGTAGAAAATATTATTTATCTAAATCTGTGTGTGTGTCTTGGTTTTTGGTTTGGGTTTGGTTTTTTTTCCTCCTTTTTGTTTGGACAGCAATGAGTTTTTCAAGTTATATGTTCGAATTCCTGCGTGCAAGTCTGTGCCTTTGGGGTAATGAGCAAGGCATGACTAATTTCTAGCAATTTAGTCTCTGGACTATGTCCTGGAGGGCCAAAATAGTCAGATGAAATTGCTGATTTTAATCAGCCTGTCCATTGCCTGATGTTTCCATTACTGCAAGACTCAGGCTTAGCACTCTTACTCCTGTCAGACTTCATCTGTATTATTTTTGTAAGCTTGCCAACAACTTCCAATTCTGCTCACTCTTAAAAACCCCAACCAACAAAAGCACAGCCTCAAAAACCTATGCAAGCCTTGTTAAAAGCCAGTGAAAAACTGATTATAGCTGACTCTTTATTCATCATTTCTCAATGTGATTGGGTATAAAAAAAAATCCTCTGTGCATGGCTGAAGACTGGACATGTGGGCATGCTGGAAACAGCTGGATTTTGTCACTCTGTATGTGCCACATATTGTACCATTTCCTCCAATCAAATTACTTGTACAAGTGCCTGTGCAGCAGAAATGTGAAACTAGCTTAATTTTAAATTTTTTTAAATTTTTTTAGTATTAATATGTATATAATAGACTATGTTATGCTAAGTTTTAAATGGTATTGCCTCTTGAGAATTAGAAATTCCATTGTGGATGGTTTCCTGGAATGTGCTGGATTGAAAGCCCTTGGGTATTGTCAGACTTCTCCTGAAATTTCTCTTGTCGAGTGGGGAAGGATCACACTGTGGTTCTACCTGGGAAGTGATTTCCAGATGAATTCCTCAGAAGCTCTGGGCCTTTCAGCCACCTCCTATCTCCATGTAGGAGTCAGTGAGCAAATGGAAGGAAAAAAATGGTCATTTTTAATAGGGGTTTTCAAAGCTCTTGTGAAGCATAGCTCAGAACTTGATGCCACATACATCCACATCTGTCCCCAAACGTGTCCTCTGAAACTGCAACTACGTGATGGGTGGGTTTGTCCAACATCCAGTTTTAAAGAAATCACTTTTCTCAAGTGCCATACTTGCACTTGAGGTATGAAAGCTGTAGCAGGTATGTGAGAAACCAAGGTAAAACCTTGGGAAAAGATATATAGAAATACCAATAGTATGGCAAATAGGTCATGCCTTTAAAATGAGTGATCTCTGTCAGGTGTTATTCACTGATGATACCAGTTGCTATTGCATCTGCAGGAATAGTTTGGAAAGCACATCTCTTAGGTGGGAATTGTGGCAGAATTTCTAGAAGATTTAGATAAAATCTCTTAGAATAAATGAGTTGCACAGTCTTTTTCCCATCTGCCATGTGATATTAAGCTACAGCCCATTGCCTGGCAATTTTTTTGGTTATAGCTTAAAGTATTCTAAATCAGTGCACATTCTTAGTTCCCCATTCCCCCTGTATAATTATCCCTATTTTTCCTCTTAAATGTTGGAGGGGGTTTTCTGTATTTTTATATATATTGATGAACCCAGACAATAATTTGTATTATATTGTTTTAGCTTTGGTAACTCATCTGCATATTGACAAGGTAATCTTCAGTTGTCCTTACAGTAATTACTGTAGTCTGATTTTGTTTTTGTCAGCTCCTTCAGAAATGCATTCCAGTGTGAGAGCTCAGGAGTGATTTCCATGCCAAGTAACTCATATTTTAGGGTCAGCTTTACCCTGGGTGGTAGACACTGTTTTGGGTGGGATAAAGGATGATTATAATGAAGTGCAGTGGGCAGGATCAGAGTAGTGTGGCAACAGAGGGATCCCAGGTTGTGAGATCTCTTGGTACTGACAGCTGGAAGAAAACATTTGTAACTGCTTTGTCACTTCTGCAGGCTGGCTGTCTTGTTATGATTCCTGTAGTGACTAATTCATCTAATTTTATCTGAGTTCTCCCTGTCCTTATCTGTTTAAACTGATTTCCCAGCTCCAGCTTGCACTTATGCAAGCTGGATTTCGGGTGTTAAATGTTTTATCTGCAACCACTTGATTTCTAATATCAGACATGTAAATAGTTTCTATGATTTATATAATTATTTTATAATTACCCCACAACTCCCAAATGTATACTTAGGCTATACTTCAAAGCACACTGACATTTTTATATCTCTACATTTAATCTAAGCAGATGCTTTCCTTGTTAGTACTTGAGACTGTGATGAGAAAACAAAGAGACAGTCCATTGATCAGCATGCAGGGATTTAGAAGTGGTTCTGAGATTGCTCCTTGGTTACAGACGACTCAAGGGACTGCCACCCATCTGTTTTTGACCCTTAATATCTCCAGCTGAATCCTTCATCACTCTCCTGATGAAGGGAACAGTCTTACGGAAGGAAATAAATACAAAAATCAAGGTTTTGGGAAGGCGTGGTGCTGCTCCCCCTCCACCACACTTTTGTCATTTTCTTTGCTGTCCCTTTGGTTTTTGCCATTTTTATCTCACTTTCTCCAAATGTTTAACCTCCTCTTTGAAGACAGGAAGGGAAGCTTTATTATTCTCAGAGGAGAAAGTGAGCTAATGAGTCATTAAAAGAGAAATGTGCTTTTTGCCAGACTTCAGGTGCAGTTATCTTCCACAGATGGTTCTCAGACTAAATTGTTCCTAATGCTGGCAGACAAATGGCTTTCTGAATCATCCAAAAGAAACACTATATCTGGAATTATTTCTTGTTCTTCCTCGGTCTTTAGTCTCTCGTTCTCTGCCAGTGGAAACATTTGTGGTAATGAATCCTGTGATAATGTCACGCAGACCTAAGAAGGCCTATGTTCTCATTTCTTCTTTCAGGAGGGAGAAGGAAGAGACAAAAAATGATTTTTTCCTTTGAGATTCCTTTTGGTTTGCTGTTTTGTATATCAGCTATACTTGATACCTCATTCTAGCATCAAACTCTGTCCTGTGTCAGTGTGGTGTTCTACAGTCACCCAGTTCAGATAATTGACCCAGGTCTGTCAATGAGTATTCTCTTAAAATATATTGTTTAAATATCACATTTACACGGAATAAACCTCTGTTGGCTTTGGAAAATGTAGTAAGCAGTCTTCAAGTTTGAAGTCACCAGGTAGATTAGTACTTTTATGAAATAGAGTATTTAGAAATTGAGCTTTCTACTGTATCCCATATTTCTGTTCTTATTGTGTATGTTTATTTCTGGTAGTTGGAGGATTTTTTTTTAATTATTTTTTCTTCCTCAAAAACTTATGAAAGATTGCATAAAGTGGTTTTGAAGACATTCGTCCCTTGAATTAAGTTTGCTTGGTCAAAGTTTTTTACCAAAAATTGAAACCTCTCGATAGATGTGTGAGGGGAGAATGGGGTTGGAATACAAATGTTCTGGTAAAAGAGCTGTTCTGCTGTGGTAGAATAACCTTTCTCTATCTAGCAGTTTAATAATTTTGCATGGAATCACCAGATGTATGCTTAGGCTTTTATTAATAATGACATTTATTATTGAAAAAGTCAAAGGAAATGGGATAAAATGTGGACCATGTTTTTATCATGACAATTAAACCTGTTACACCTAAATTAAGAAGAAAAAAATCTCAAAACATGGTGGCTTAGTCTTTTTGTCTCTATATGCTCACCTGCAACAGCTGATCTCCAGTCTTACTTGAAGCACTTTATTAGAAGTTGGCAATATGCTAAAGCAGCCCTTTCTGTTAAGTGTGCCACTAACTACTAACTTACATTAATTAAAGTAAATGCAATCACGAGGGCATGCTGGCAGTGTTAAAGTTAATGACCCGAGACATTATTACTTAGCACAACTTCAAAGTTCATTCAAGTGATTTTGAACTGTAGGAATTAGATTGAGGTGCGTGGTCATAAAATTCTAGAAGCCACAATTTTGGCCACTTTGCGAGAGTCCTGATGGATCTCGTGTCAGCTTGAATAAATGAAGTGTGGAGATAACTGCCCAATACTGATGTTTTTGCAAAAACTTGAATTTACAAAAGATGTGCATGCTCAGACTTTGAATAAACTCATAATATTTACATGTGTTGATGAAGCCAGAAGCCCAAGTTGCACTGAAGCACCCGTGGTGCTGAGTGCTGCAGTGACTTTAGGGAGACAGTGTCCTTGCCTGATATGTCACCAGCAAATTTAAGATCAAGGATATGAGCTAATACCAAAAAGACAGGAGAGAAAGAGGTAACAAAGTTGTAGGTCATGATAGGCCTGAATTAAAGCTTGTTGAAATGCTGCGTTCTAAACCTTCATTTACTTAAAGCTTCAGAACTTCACTCAGTTTTACAAGTCTGAGTTCCACTCTTACATCTGAATTCATACTTTCTAGGTGGTTTGACTGTTTGCAGATGACTTGGCAGTATTAGAACACCAATTTATTTGGAAGAAGGGGTTCACATGGTGGAAAGTGGAGAGTCAATCTAGTTCATTTATGGTCATGTTTTGTAATTCACATTCACGGTTAATCAATCGTATTTTGCCTAGGTGTTTCTTTGGGCTTCTTCTAAAGACTTAGGTCTTAAATATTTCTTTTTTTGATACATTGCATTGAAGATAAAGCTGAAACTATAAGGAGACCTGTATTGTCATTATTTGTCCTTTTTTTCTTTTTTTTTTTTATACATCTCTTCTGTATGTGTCAGTTCTGTTGGTCTTGAAGGGCTCTAAACAGCTGTGCAAATTGAGGAAAGGCCTATCTAACCATAATTTGTGTTCTGGGCCACTGTATTCATAAAAAATGAAATTAATGTTATTTTCAACAAGCATCTTTTTGAATGCAGCAGTTTGTCAGTCCTGAAGTCCTGAGTTATCACAGGTTGGTTTCAAATCAAATTGCAAGTTTTATTTTATTAAATAAATGCTCAAAAGGTATTAGTATTTATCCAGCAAAGCTATTCTCCTATAAACTTAGGTCTGCAAGAAGTAGCATTTAAAAAGTTCCTTAAAAGGCAGAAAATAATTCAAGAGATCATTTTTGCTGCAAAAATACGGATCTGTTTAACAGCCTTATCTAAAACATCCACTTGTTTTTGACATTATGGCTCTTAAATTTGATATTATTAGCATAAATAAGACAATAGTAACTGAAGTCCTAACAGTAGGAAATAAGTGTAACAAAGTAGTTACTTATAAAGTAGATAGGTATGTTAGACAAGCAAAATCCAGTATATGTGACTAGAACTGACTGGTTAAATCAGGATGTCTTTGTGGTGTTTGGTCTGGCTGGGTGGTGAACACAGTCAGTCTTCTGAGCTGGTGAATGTGAGGTCCTGCTCACCCTGATGTTTTAGCTCCCTTTCTTCAGTGAATTGCACTGAGTCTGAATTTTTAATAGCAAAATTAACTTGGAAAAACTCCATGCTATCCCTTTTCTACTTAATGTTGAAATGGGGGGCATAAGAAGGCTATGCTGACAGAGGTGTGTAAGGATTGATTTCCATTACTCTAATGTTCTACAAGTTCTCTTTTTCCTAAAGAGAAAGAAACTCATCGTGAGCACTACTGTGTAAGAAAAGGGCAATGGGGAATTAAGATAATATATTATAATGATTTCTGTTCTTATGCTAACCTCCATTTTTATAGTACTTTCTGTAGACTAAATCTTGGCTCAAAACTCGTAATATTATTGAATTTCCTTTCCCCCTAACAAATTAAGGGTTAAAAGTAGAGCCTATAACATGACTGTCCTACAGAAAGGGAGTGAGCAGAACCCTAAATCCATGACATCCCATTGCTGTACCCACCCCACAAACTGTTGTACACAACACCCCTCCCCTTCAGAGCAGCACACTTGGCAGGGACAGGACTACACCTGTGGTGAGACTTGTGAAGAATCAAAATGGAATCTCGTGGTAGTTTGTTCTGGAAATCCCCTTGAGGGGCACAAAATCGCCCTTTTCTACAAAATTACTGCTAGATATGTCTTTCATGACCATGCTGGAGTGTCTGCCACGAGATTTGCTGGCCTTTTAATGTGCCTACCTTAGGCTGTAATTCTTTCTTAAGGCTGCTCTTCTCCAAGGATCTATTACTTTCAAACTGTCTATCTTAGCTTCAACATTTTTTTTTTCAGGTTCAAATATTTATCAGAGAGCAGAATAACTCAATGTGACACATTTGCCCAAAGCACTCTGCAAAAAAAAAAAATAAAAATAATTAAGTGTGAATGATTATCCGTGTCCTGTTGCTTCTTCAGGAAGCAATGAGGGGAAATAAGTGAAACCTCACCAAGGACACGTTGCCCAGACTTCCTGCCAGCAAGTGAAAAATCTGATGTGTGTGACATAAACCAGTGATGAAATGACAGAGACCTTATTATCTCCAGTGAGGTAAACAGCCACCCTGTTAGAGATGCTGCTGAGAGAAGGCAAGAATGCCAAAAGAACACTTATTTACAGTGGGGAATGGGGGGACAGAAGTGGCAAAAAGAAATAAAGCAAAGTGTTGTCGTAACATGAAGAAACCAGATGAAGCTTTGCTGGTCCTTGGCCTGTGTTTCTGTGCAACTGCAACTCTGCATTTAAACACTTGTCCATGTTTTGGAGCCCTGAAATGCTTTGTGTCCATGATGAGATTGATTTCACAGGGTAGCACAGATGTCTAAACAAAGCACCTGTGAGACTGAGGCCATTCTGAAGGATTTTGTTCTTTCTGCTCATAACTGCACAAAGCAGAATGTGAAGAACCAGCAAAGGATTTTCATTACTCGTCTGTGGGGTCAGAAGATGTTTCCTTTAAGTTCAGAATTTTCTGAGCTTAAGTTCAGAAATACCTTCATGCTTCTGGAAGGGATGAATGCCAGGGAGTGTTCTTACATGTCTTTGTCTTCTGCCATTTTTCCAACAAAAGAGACTAGTGTGACCAATGAAGTTGTAATACCTGAGTAAAAAAACCACCACAAAATATTAAGAAATAGCTGAGATATAACGATATATTAGTGTTATAGTCTTATTTGGTTTTGAGATGCTTGGTAGTCTTACAGATACACCATGTATTTTTTTCAACATAATGGGCCAATAGTGGGACTTTGATTTAAGAGTCTCCTCAGGTAAATACTAATAGTCTAGTACAAAGATTATTGAAATCTGTACCTATTCTATGTAGTTCTGTGCTGAAGCCTCACTGATTAATACTAAACAGAACCCCAGAAAGTAAATAGAATTTTAGAAATACTGCATCTGTTGAGTGTGGCTGTGTGGTTGTTTCAGAGTGCGGTGGTAACTCTAGTGCAGCTCTGTTTCTAACACTGGCAGAAACTGCTCCAATGAGGACCAGAAATCTGCTCCATCTATTCCTGCTTCACATGTTTAAGCCATTTTTTTTCATAGCTACTCACTCTACCTGGCTGAAGGACTTGCTGTGCCACTTTAAACACAACCCACTAAAATTACAGAGTTGTGGGGTTTTTTTAATCTTGTCACTTGTTTCTTTTACTTTGTAGTGTGTGTGTGTCTGTAATAGCAAAAGAGGTGTATGTTATCCAAAAATAAGGTGTCAAACCCCTGGCTTTATGCTCTATGCTATTTGAGGCATGTCTCTTTTTATTTCTGTTTACAGCTTTCCACTCAGAGATTCTGGAGTTATTGGGTTTTATGAAAACTCTGTGCAGCTTGTTTTGAGCAATGTGATTGATTGAGCTGTCTGGAGGCATCAAACCATTATGTTGAAGAACTGGTGTAAGCTCTTAGTAATGTGTGTAAGGGAAGAAATTTAGTTCTGTTTTTCAATAACTTTCTAATTTCCTCCTTTCCATGCTGAGGTCCCTATCAGTCTCTCTTTCCTACTCTGGATTTGAATTTTTAATGTTCAAAAAAAAGCCAAACAAGACCCTACAAAAGCCAATCAGCATGTTGGAGTGCTTAACTTCTGTTTTAACCATTACACAATGATTTTGCAATGTGTAATGAATTTAAACCTGAATTTATGTTGTCGTATTTCCAAGCTTTGAAATGAAGAATTCTGAACTTTTTTTTTCCATTGTTTGAGGGATAATGACATCAGTGAATGACCAGTTCTTGAAAATAACTTTCCTGGCCTCTGGAATTTAACCAGATGTTTTAGAGATACTGTCACGGTTTAGAATTTAATGGGAGCCTCTGCTTGAGACTTAAAAGTCAATGTTGCTGGCTGAACATATCCAGGTAATTTGCATTAACATTCAGGACCATCTTTTTTGGCCCAAACCTGCACGAGTTCAGATGATACCTCTCCAAACTAAAATAACAGGGTAGCATGGCAGGAAATGACTTGGTGCATAAATATTTTCTCTTTAACATTTTAACATCTTTGTTTCTATCATTACTACTTCTAAATTGTACAGTTGGACGACTTATGCTGCAACTTGAGATTGTGTATGTATGTAACATGGAATTTATCATGGTTTATGTATTTGTTTGGTAAGAAATAAAATGTTGTGGTGCACTTCTTTGCCTTCCCTGTATGAACTGAAGCATATTTGAATGCAGGATTAAACTGGGTTCTTCTGTTTGTGAAGAGAACCCCATAACCCCCCTGCAAAATGTCATTTTAATATATGCTTCAAATTTTAACAGCAGTGCCACAATCCTAAAGATAATTAACCAAGTACTTGGGGTTAAAGACATTTTAGGTCTTTATATGGGGAGGTATATTATTCAAGTAATTAATTATTCAATTATTAAAATAGGCAAACACTATTGACTAGAGTTTGGAATGGATGTCTCTTCTAAATTGCTGTCTGAGGTATTCCTTAGCCAAGGAAAAGAATAAATGATGCTGTTCATTCACTGATCTATTGAATTGAACAGTGGGGAGTTTTATTATTGTTCTAATTAAGGTAGGCCTATTTCAACATGCTAACTAGAATAACATCCCATGGCAGACCTGGATCTAAGCGATAATAACGCTGCAAGTCCTTGTTTCTAGTTTTCAGCTGCTTTGCTAAACTTCTAATCTCTTGCTGCATTTCCTGATCCTTTCTCAGTGGAGGAGCTTTCTTTTCAAAGCAACTAAGCAAGTCACTGCTCTGCAACAAAAATTCTGACAGCCAGTCAGGAGCCGGTCCTTGTTGCTGGGACAAGTCGTACTGCAGCAGCATTTAACCTGACTCCTAAGGTACTTTTGTTGACATCAAAGCTGTGTAAATTGTACTTGAAGCTCTCCACATTTCTGTGTGATTTTTGTGTTCGTGGAAGGAAAGATATCCATGACTAGAGCCTCAATTAATGTAATCCAGAATAGCTCTATTTATTCGATGTTTTCAAGACTACTTATGAGTAAACTTGGCTCTCTAGAGTTTTGTGGAGAATCTTTCTGGGGAATTAACTGTAGCTGCAGCAGCAGGTTATGCCCTATCTTTTTTAAAGACTGTAGGTGGTTTTTAAGTGACAGTTCTTTCCTTCACATTTTCACACGTATTTGAAGATGAAGGAGTTGACTTGTGAAATCCTTGTTATGAATTCAGAAAGATGTTGAGAATTAAATGGATTATGGTATTGTATTAATATTTATAAGCAGTTTTAGAAGTTAAAATAATTCAGTTGTGTGGGAGGCTTTTCTACGACATAGTATGTCATGTACAAACATACAGGTTTTTGTATCAAGGAACCTCTTATTTGCTCTAGATCCTTCAGTTTGAGCTTCTGAATCTGATTACCAGAGCAGAATAGGGCTAGTAGCTTTATAGCCTCTGATATCCATTTAATTATCAGCTTTTAACATGCAATCTGCTACTTTTATTAGCTTGGCATACAGCAAAGTCTGCTGGGCTCTGCTTTGCATTATGCTGCCCTGGAAAATGTGTGGTAGTGGTTGGGTGGGTGATGCAGGTCTTCTGCTCCTTTTCAAAACAGGTGACTGAAGAAGATCAGTTGCCTCTCTGAGAAATATATTTTAATTATTTTTTTCCTGTTAGGTATGCAGTACTTTCAGTTAAAGAATGGGTGAATGTGTCTGCTGAAGTATGCTGTCCCTGCTCTATGGAGCCCTGTATTATCATTTATAAGACAGCATTAAGGTATTTGATGAAGAACTTAAGAACTGAGCCAAATTATTCCCTATGTGGTTTTATTGAATAGCCTATTGCATTCTTTTTGCTGCAGCTCCACAGAATAATTCCCAGAGAGCTTTTTAAGCTTTTTATTTCCTGTTCCTTGGACATGAATGTCATCTAATCGACGAAAAAGATAACAATCTTCTCTCTTCTATTTTGAAACACTTTTATCTGCAGGTGACTTGCTTATTTGAGCGTTCATAACTTTCAGAGGAAAGAGTTGTTGAACTGCTACTCATGGAATGACTTAGTGAAAAGCTGTAATTAAATTTTTAATTCACCTGAGAGAAATGTTATGAAAAGACTAGTTGCTGTGTCTTCAGGTTGAGTGTGTACTCCAAAGCATATATAATTTGACTTTGTTTCATTACTGCAGGTGTACACAGCAACAGAAAATCATCTTTGGAAGAAGTCTACTTGGATTTAGTCTGACCCACACTGTCTTTTCTTTTTGAAGTACTTCTTGAAGGTCATTGTGCAGTTGTCAATAATTAATATCAGTCTGTCAGGGAACTAGGCCTGATTACCCTTGATGTGCCTTCTGTATCAGTGGTCCTAATTCCCAAGATGTGCTCCCACGTGGATTTTGGGGAAGGAGCTGTTCTCTGACTGCATCTTTCAACTTGTTTTATTTTTGAGAAAGAATTTCCAGGTTCTGAACTTCACTAGCAGCCCTGTATTGAAATTATGCTGCTTGAGAGACCAGAGAGGAGGAGATCAAAGCCTCCTGCTCAGTTTGTAGAGTGCTGCTTTCTCTCAGCCTCTGAAAATTCTCACCAAGTCTATACAGCAATGTGCAGGTTAACTTGAATGCCACTGCAAATTAGACTGTTAGTCTCACAATTTTCTATATTTCTAGATGTCCACTCAGAACAAGCATCAAGATTCTGTGTAGCTCAGGTGAAAATATGTGGGGGAAACTGTAAAGTTCTGTGAAACTGGAGTAGCAACTTCAACTGTGTGTCCATTTATATGATGTTTCACGAAAAAAATTAATTGAGGAGGGAATAAGATACTATAGACAGACTAAAAATAGTTAATTATTTTAACCCTAAAACATTCTGATAACATTTGTTACTTCCCAACTGTATATTCCCATTTTATCTCACTACTTCTTTACTGAATTCCTGCCATACTTGGAAATTAAAAAAAAAAAAAGAAAAAAAAAGACAAACCCACCTCCTCAGAGTGTTTGAAAGGAAACCATTGGCTTTCTCATGCATTTGAAGGCTTTATCAATATTGCTGTTGCTTGAGAATTTTCTGATTACCTTGTAGAAGGCAGTAAGAGAGACCAGCAGGGAGTCCACAAGCATTTGTGCTGCTACATAAACTTTTCATACCTGCATCTGCATGCTTTTGTACAATGTCCTTGTCAAATACATGATTTTAAAAAGTTAAGAGTTAAGTATTGTCCCTTAAAGGCCAACCAGTCCTATAAATGTGGACTACAAATAAGTCTGAACATACTGCTCTTTAATTCCTGGGACATGGCTACTAATTTCCTTTGACAGGGAATAATTTGCTGTCTGTTCTCTGTCGATTTTTACCCCCACTCACAAACACACTGTTCTCTGCAGTTGAGAACAATCTGAATTAATACACAAAAAGAATGCCCAAACCAAAAAAATCCCCAAAAACCCTTAAAAATGTTTTTCTGAGTATACTGTACACCTGGACTTCTAAATACTTTAATTCAACTGTGTGTATATGGTGTTTCAAAGCATATTTTTCACATCATCTCTAGCTTTTATTTTTATTTCTGTGACTGTTGGAGCCTGAAAAATGATTTTTTTTTTTAAGTTGCAATATGGTAACAGAGAAATTCTGAGTTCAATATTTATAAACTTATTGCTCAATACTCCAGAGCCTCATCTGAATACAATGCCACATAAATTTTGGCATCCTGGCCTCAGTGCTTGAAAGATTCAAAAATATCAGGAAGTTTTAATTGTGGATTTCTCTTGTACCAGTTTATCAACGTGCTTTTTTTTATTATTATTATTTGTTCTGTTTAGAATCTGTTTCTGTTTAGAATTTGAGAGAACTTTTCAGACACAGCTTTAACCACCTATGTCTGGCTTTTCTGTCCTTCTTTGATATTTGCTAGAAAACCAACAAAATACTGAAATTTTGTTTATTAGTTTAGTTTCTGTGCTGTTTACAATTATCACATATCAAAGGAAAGCTTGTTGAGTTTCTCACAGTGAGATTTCTACCATGACAAAGTTCCACTATTGTGGCTGAAGTCAAAAAACAGTAACAAGTTTAATCTATTGACTAATATATTTATATAAAATATAAATCAAGAAATTATATTTTTCTGAAGTTAGAATAAAAAGGAGCTCAGTTTTTTGAGTCAAAACCCCCACATTTTCAGACAAAGCATATTTTTCTGTTTTGATTTGCTGCCATGATTTACTATCCAGTTTTGGAAAATGAATCTTTTAGAAATGTGAATCATGGGAATTGTTCTGACATGGGATTCTGTTTCTTTCCCTCCTCCCTCCCATTCTCAACAGGGTATTGATTCTGACAGGTGAGATTCTGACCAAGAATAACTTTTTTTCCTGAAACAAAACTTTAATTTCCAGAAAAATAAAAAACATGCCAGTCCTTCTATTTAGTATAGTTTTTATCCATAATTTATATGTGCATAGAGAACCAGAACACACTGTCTGTTGCCCACTCCTAAAATTCTTAAACTGGTTCTGGATGTCCAGAAAAAACTTAACTGCTTCTCTAAGAAAATATTTGTAGGAGGGGATGCTTAAAAAGGGAAGGAGGTGATACTTGGTTCATATACAGTATTGGGAGTTCTAAGGTTTTTGCTATTTTTGCACTTTTCTCCTGGCCATTGCTTTATTTTATCAACATTACCTCTAAGACATTCAGAGCAAAACAAGGTCTGTCAAGTGGAATTCTTCCTTTTATACCTCTGTGCCACACTGTTCAATATATCAGTGTTTCTACAAATTTGCTGCACACCCTTTGGAGCTGAAATATACATGGAAGAATTTATTTGCCATAAATGCTTTCTGAACTCTTTTAAAATAGTACTTTAGTGAGAATCAATGTGATGAAGCAATATAAGTGTCTTCTATTAATGGAAAATTGAAGTATTATTTCTAAGTCCACAGGCTAATACTGTTTACAGACTACTGTATTTTGATGCCCTCATAAGGCAATGGACAAGTCATCTCTACGTCTCTATTGGAGACTGAAGTTCTTCTGATGGCCATGAGCAATTTAAAATTAAAATTTTAAATACCAGATGTTTACAAAGGCAGGATATTGGCTTGGCAACACATTCAGAGCACTATGGACTGATTATTTTATCAATGCCATAACAATTTGGTTTGCTGTGGATTAACTTAAGAAATGCTTTGATTCTTCTTAACTTTCAAACTGTGACTGGAGATCAGGTAGAAGGGAAAACTACTTCCTTCTCCTATTGCAGAGAAATATTAAGCACCTCCAAAATAACAAAGCTGACTTGAGGAATAGGACTTGTGGCATTAACCCTCAAACCCTCATTTGCTGTATATCATAACATACCACTCCAGTAGTACCACTGATAATATCATGGGAATTACTTAAAAGTCTCATAAAGTTTTACTTTATAAGTGTACTGGTTGCACACAATCAGTCCAAGTCTCTCAAACTGTACTTCCTACCACGGTAATGTTATTTCTGTATAATTCAAATAAGTGACTTTGAGCATATGGCAAAAACTGAGTCATTTGTTTCACAACTGGAGAGGTTGTATAAGAACAGGCAGTTGGTTTTTGGAGTCCTTTTGTGTCACTGGGGGTATGGTACCTCGGGGTAGTGTGCTGATTAGAATAGAAAGAGTTCAAAAATTTGTTGCAACTGCTTTGTCAGTTCTGCTTAAACTTTCTGTGGGAAGCATTAAATTGAGTTATGAGACTGGTTGTACAGTGATATTCCTCTAATGTAACTCTTGTAGGCAATCTCTCCACTTCATTAATAGCTCCCTACCAATTTTAAAACCCATGAACCACAAGCAGCTGTACAGTGCTTATGTTCAACAAACACAATATAGGAACACTTTAAACTAATCTGGCATGCTCTTGAACAATTTAAATAAGTGCTATTAAATAAGCTACCAGAACACCTCCATTTAGAGTTTCACAATACTTTTTTCTCATTGTTGTACAATGACAATTTATCTGCAACATGAGCTATTTTTCTTGGCTTAAAACTTGTCATGTAAAGCATACACAGCCTGAGTTGTTCACATCAAAAATGTCCTCTGGGGCTGGCTTTCTAAACCAGGGTTTCCTAAATGAAAAAAAAATACTAATTATTTTTTTGTGTGCAGTACAAGTAAACTTAGAACAAACAACTTTGGCTTCCTGTTTGCTTGAGATGCAGCTGCTCTTGTTAGCATGTTCTAGACTCAAAAAATCCCTCTGGTCATTACTCTGATTTCAGATTGACTTCAGAGTTTGCTTACCAAACCAGCACATACATGGAGAATCGAGATCCAGTGTTGCTTCCTAAAGCTGCCTATTGCTCCACCTCCTTCACTTTGAATAATAATTCCTTCAGTAAGACCATTTCCAAAATGTGTTTGTAGTTAAGAATGTCCTTATAGGATTAGGAATTTCGTATTTGTCCAGCTAGAAGCTTTCCCAGCAGCCAATACCTTAAAGATAGGAAAAGGTTATAAATTATTACTGAAATTCTCTTAAAGGATCCTATTCATGTATTAGACATGTTAAGGTAAATCAAACACAAATACAGAAATTGTAGCAAAGTAGTGCTCGTGGTGGGACCTGCACTAATTGAAGCAATTAGTTTATGTCAGTACCTTCATGACTCCATGATCCTGTGGGTCCTTTCCAACTCGGTCCTTTCCAACTCTGTGACCTTGATGGTACAAGGTAATTCAAATGTCTCTGGAATGGTATTTAGGAGAAAAGAGTATGTTCCTGTTGGTGGATGACAGAGGGTATGTCAGAGACGAGCAGACAGGTTAAAGCAACCTCTCATCTTTGCTGCTTGTGGCTGATTGTTATTTATATTTTGCAGTATTTACTACCAAATGGCAAGACTTGAATTTTAACAGTGTGCTTGCACGTTTCATGACTTTTTTCCTTCTTTGAAAACATGTGTTTGTTCTGCTTGTGCAGCAGGCTTTTTATTTTCCAGCTAAACCTGTGCTGGTGTGCCAGCAAGTGCCCATCCTTGGGGTGCTCCTGGGAGCAGTGCCCATCCTCGGGGTGCTCCTGCCCAAGTGCAGGAGATGGCTCCCTGTCCCCAGCTCTGTGGGCTGAACTGGGGGACTCCAGGGTCAAGCACTGAAGCACTGGCCACACCTTTCCTGGGCTGGCATGGGATGGGCAGAGCAGAGCTGAGAGTTGCCATGGGGGATGCATCGGGTCTGCAAGGGCTGGGCTGTGCTGCAGGCTGCGGCAGCATGAAGCCAAGCCCTTGCACATGGACAACAGCCAGGCAGGGAGGGACCTGGGAGTTTGGATTGATAGGAAGCTGAACAGGAGCCGGAGTGTGCCCAGGTGGCCAAGAAGGCCAATGGATCCTGACCTGGATCAGGAGCAGTGTGGCCAACAGGTCCAGGGAAGTGATTCTGCCCCTGGACTCAGCACTGGTGAGGCCACCCCTGGAGTGCTGTGTCCAGTTCTGGGCCCTCAGTTCAGGAAGGACATGGGAGGGGCTGGAGCGGTCCAGAAGAAGGGCAACAAGGCCTGGGAGGGTCTGGAGCAAATGCTGTGAGGAGAGGCCTGAGGGGAGCTGGGGCTGTTTTCAGCCTGGAGAAGAGGAGCGCTCAGGGGAGACCTCCTCCCTTCTGCAACTCCCTGACAGGAGGGGGGGGCCGGGGGGGGTTGGTCTCTTTTCCCAGGCAATGATCAGCAAGACAAGAGGGCTCGGTCTTAAGCTGTACCAGGGGAGGTTTAGGTTGGATATTAGAAAGAAATTCTTTCCAGAGAGGGTACTCAGCCACTGGAATGGGTTGCCCAGGGAAGTGGTGGATTCTCCATCCCTGGAGGTGTTTAAGAAGAGACTGGATGTGGCATCAGTGCCATGGGCTGGGAACCACAGCAGGGTCGGATCAAGGGTTGGACTTGATGATCTCAGAGGTCCCTTCCAACCCAGCTGATTCTGTGATTCTATGATTCTCTATGCAAGTTCTTGTGGTCCTTGGAGCAGTACTGCTACTGGCACTTGCTTAAATAATGCATCTTTCCTCTTGCCATGGTAGCCCATGAGGATTTGTGACTGGATTGCAGCTGGAAAAAAAAATGAAAGGGCATGGCATGGGTTTGTGTTCCCTTGGTCCCAAATCCTCCGACACTAGCAGAGGAGAAAATTAGCTCATGTTTTTGCTCTAAATTATTTGCTTGGTTATCTGCTCTGGGCAGAATTGGTTTTCCCTCTAAGCTCTACTTGCTTTTCTTTTCTCTTTTTATTTCTGTTTTCCTTCTCCCCCCAGAAATAGCACACAATTATCCCTTTTCCCACAGTATTGCTTTGTGAGCATGGCAGAAATGAAAAGTAGCCTCCTGGCTTCGGTAAGGCTGAACCCTATATAAAGGGTTTTCAGACTGAGGACTTACAGGGTGAGGTAATTTGAGGATTAAATGTAATAAGATTCTGCCATGAAGTAAACACCATACAAGATGGCACTAAAAGTGAAACACAGCCTAGATTTACTGAGGACTAAAATCGATCTGATGTATTATTGCAATTGGATGCCAGAGGAGGCTGCTATTCATGTTCATGGTTTTTCACAGATGGCAGTGTCCTATTTTTCTTCCATAAAGAGGGACTTATGTGAGTTTGTTTGTGCCTTGTCTAGCAAAACAGAGTAAAACATTTATGCTGTTACAAGGCTGTTCTGGCAAGAAAACATTAGCACAAATAAGGTACATTTATTCAGTTTTGAACCCTGGGCATTCTGCAAGGGAAAAGTATCAAATGTAACTTCCAGAGGCAGCTTGGATAGGAACAGCTAAGTTACTTGTCATTTTTAGCACTTATTTAGATATACTTTACCACAGTTCAAACTCTTATGACTCATATGTGAGTCCATTCTGTCAGAACTAGGAGATAAGTCAAATTGCTTTATATGGCGTTGATATTCCAACAGCTTTTCTTCACATATCAGCTCACACCAAACTTCAGCTTTGGTTTCTCTTCACAGGCTGATTATTATGACAATTATTTGAATTAATTTATTCCTGATTAAATAAATTATATTTTGCTTAGAGATTACACAATCATAAGTTCCTGTGATCAAAGTTAAAATGGCCCAAGCCCTGATTTATCTGTCAGGCATTTTATAAGTGACTTAAATTTTTGGCACTGTATTAGACCTCAAATTGCAGTTTCTGCCTACACTGACATTACAGCAATGGTTGCAGCAGGTTTTCTGTGACTGTTTCAATCAGTTTAACAGTAGAGAGACATTAGTGTAAATAAATGTCAGAAGAATTCAATGATTACAATAAAAATTAAAATAAACAAGTACTCAGGGTATTTTCTTAACAGGAAATTCTCTTTTATGAATGGAAGAACTGTTTGCAATCACATCATAGAAGTAATAACCAAGTGCTCAACACTTAATAGATTTGCAGATCAGTTATATCCAAGGTATTATGTATCACTTGGTTGTTTACAGAGGTTTTCACCACTATGTTTTTTATAGAAATTTCTTTTCCCGGAAAATCACTTTAGGATGATTGAAACTTTGCAGATATGACAAGATGGAGTCGAATGAATTAAGAATATTTTAAAGAATTTGGGGCTGTTGCTTTGCACAGCTGAATAAGGCTCTAGTTGGCACTGGCCCTTGTAAACA
This sequence comes from Manacus vitellinus, assembly GCF_001715985.3. Lineage (NCBI taxonomy): Eukaryota > Metazoa > Chordata > Aves > Passeriformes > Pipridae > Manacus > Manacus vitellinus. Next base: position 100,962 of record NW_021939471.1, on the reverse strand, counting down.
TGGTCACACCCAGAACTGATTTCCTTTTTAAGCTGCATTTCTAGGATCACAACTAATTATATGCCCTTAATAATGACTTGTTACAATTACTCCTGAAATAGAGAAGGGTTTCAAAAGCAGAATTGTTGCTTGGTCTCCGTGTCTGTTCTTGAACTTACCTCTTAACAGAACATATAAATGTTGCTGTATATTGTGCTACTGTGTTGGCTGCTTTAAAATTAGAGCAAGGGCAATCCAGCAGCAGTGTCCTCTTTTTTTATGACTAAACTTTCTTCTTTCTTTTCCTCCTGGAAGTAAATCCTCTCATTTGGTCACTTTGCTGTGCAGTCTGGTACACAGCCTCCCAAATGTCACTGCTAGTTTCTGGTGTGATTTAACTTAATCCACACAGGTTTTGTGAAGATTAATGGTGTCTGAGCCTAGATATCCTCTATTTATTTGTTGCTTTAAGTATAGATTTAATTATTAATGGTATCCTACATATGCTTGAGGAATGAGTTGTAATGCTTGGATAAGGATGTGAACAGGTGAAGAATGTACAGAAAACTAGTAAGGAAGTATGTAGACTTCAGTTTTATTAAAGGGGCATCTTCCTACTTTTCTAATGGAAGTATAAGCAAGCTGTGGAAAAGTTGGTAAACTATCTGTAAATATGGTTAAAAAGTTGGTAAACTATCCGTAAACATGGTAAAAAAGTTGGTAAACTATCTGTAAATATGTAGTCTAAAGCAGAGTTATGATGAAGAGTAGGGAGTTCCTTTACTAGATTTTGCCACCTCCCACTTCCATCCTCCCATTACCTTTGTAAGAAATGAGCAAATGGAACTTTTCCTTTGGTAAAACCTTTCCAGTTAAATTTTTGTTAGGTGCAAAGTCTGTGCTCATTTCCTCTGCAGGAATAGTGGAATCTTTCCAGAAGCTCACTAAACTAAAGGCTTGGAATTGCAGTAAATATGCAGTTAAGAAAGAATTGGAATTCTGTAATACTTAACTTCGAGGGACAGAGATATTACAAGGCTGTGTGCACCTGATGTACATGTATGGGTTTGAAATACTCAATTTTTTAAAGTATTTGGATCTTGAAACAAGATTTGTAGTTTAACAGTCTCAGTCAAGGACTAGCATTTAAATGACTCCAAGCTGAAGGCTAAAATTCATTTCTCATATCAATGAGTAGAGCCCACTGAGGCAGGAAATAAGGAAACTCTTGGAAAGTGAGAAAGCAGCAGAAGTTACTAACAAAGAAAAAAATCGATAGATTAAAATAGATTTTTTTTTTTTAATAAAATTGCCTTGAGTAAAAAACCTGCAAAAAGTCTGTCTAATGGAGTGTAACTCTATACTGAAACTGTGACTATATTGTATTTGAGATTCATCAGCAATCAGACAATGAAGCCAGGATTGTGATTTACGTGTTACCTGTGGCAGTCGGGTTCCTGTGCAAAGAAACAGGACGAGTTCTTTCCAGGCTCCAGAAATATCTTGGACTCAAATTAAGCATTTAAAGCTGTTTGTATTATCTCAGTACCCAAATGGAGTTAAAAACCTGTTCTTCAAAGAAGGCTCACGTTTTTTCCTTCAACACATGGAAGAGGAAATTAATTGGTTAAAGTAAGGGATCTCATTATTTTGATGCTAATTATGAGTTGTATGCTTCCAGTGTGTGACATAAACCTGAATATTTGTTCACAGAGGGCTTGGATTTGAGCAAAGTAATGATTCCTGAAAATTTTTTACAAAGAAAACCCTAATAAATGAAAAAAAAAATTCTTGTAATTGTGTTACCATGTTGGATTACTGCTAAAAATGAGTAATTTAAAGTTAATGCTCTTAGACTTTTTTATTTTGTTGATGTTTTGTGTACCCTAACCTCTCTGAATCATGATTCTACAACCTGAAAGCCAGTTTCCCAGCCTTACTTCTCCATTTGTTTGGTTGGTAGTATTTTTGATTGTTTCTGTGATGGGTTTTTTTGGGGTTTGTTTGTTTGTTTGGGGGTTTTCCCTCCTGTGCTGCTTTGTGGAATAGTCAGAAACCCTTCTCAGTATTTACTTTCAAAATCCTTTAAAGACTTGATCCTCTTGTGATGCCCAGAGATATGTTAACATGTGCAACACTGCACAGTGATTCATCAGACTTTGAAATTTGTGATTTTAGTGTGCTCATTGGAAATGATTGTCAGTGATCTTTCTTTTCATTGTTTTAAATCCAATAGCAGATTCTGAAGTTAAGGATTAATTCTAAGTTTAAAGGGCTTGAAACAAAGTTGTTTTCATTGCAGGAGTCTGACCTCTGGCTGGCAAATATACAGCTCCAAGCACGAGATCCAAATTTGATACTGGTAAAAAAAAAAAAATAAATTAAAAAGCTGTCAACACTTTTGTGACTAGTATGGACAATTTATCTCAGGGACTTCTTCCTTTTTCCTCTGTAATTCTTGATCAAGTGAAGTATTAATATCTGTGTGCATCACTAACACTGGCACAGCACTCACTTAAGAGCCTTGTGAGGAGTGGAAAAGCTGAGACATGGCTTGGGGTTTCTAGGGGGCAGATTTAAGCTAATTCCTCTGGACCAGTTCAAAGTGCCATAGAGGGCTGAAAGGGTTAAGGCTTAGAGGTTATTTTAGACAATTGTAATTAAAGGGAAATAGGCAGCTGTCTAAAGAGGAACCCTTAATTTTCTTTGTGTGCCTATATGATTTTAAGCCTCTATTTTGTTTCTGAATAATGGCAATATTAAGAGCCAAGTCCACCTTGTGATTACTAACATGGGTAGGCTTAATTGGAAGTGGGCTTAATTGGAAGTGGGCTTAATTGGAAAATACTTCCATACTTGTAACTGTACTATGAATGTCAACAGAAGGTTCCTGGCAGGAGTAGTTTTGCACTGTAGATAGAAGGCATTACTGATTACTGGGTGAGCAGATAATGGTGAACACTGATTCAGACACATTATGCCTAATCTTCTGTCACATTGACAATTTTTGGACCAACTCCTGCTTTGCTTAACAAAGCATACACCTACAGGGGTAGATATTCCCAAGTGAGCAACGTGACTGTTACTGTGGGGGAAAAAAAGGTTATTTTTCTCTTTAGTTTATCTTTCTGGCCAATTAAAATAAACCTCTGATCCTCCAGGCTAATATTTAAGTTTCTTGAAGTCTGTGAAAGTATTTATCACCTTGTGTACCCATATAAAAACAATATCCTTTTAATGCTGCCCGTTGTGGCAACGATAGTTTAGAGGAATGAGAAGGGCAAAGGCAGAGCTTGTTCTCTCCTGCTAACCTTCCAGCTAGTTTGCTTGTAAGATCAACTCTTAAGTAATTAATGTTATAATTGTGTTCACTTAAGAATTGCAGGAAAACACCCTAAAATGTAATGCATTTCAGAACATTGTCCCCCTCAGTCACAGCTGTGTCTGTGAGGTGCAAAGCAGACACAGATCACTGAGAGCAGATAGTTTTCTGGTGGAGGATAAAAGCAGTTTGTCACAGGCTTTGTCTGGCCTGCTGAGTCCTGACTGAGGTTGCAGTCATTGGAAACACTGCAGGGAATTAGTCTGACTAGGAAATAATCTTTTATATCTCGATGGTATCTGACTCCACAGCCATCCTCTAGTTCAGATCTGGCCTGCAGGGAGACAACAGCAAGCAGAGAGCTTTCATCTGAGCCATGTCCCTGTGAGACAATGCAGCGACAGGGGCTGGGGCTGTGCAGATGATAATTAGTTCTGTCTACAGCTCTTTGCTATTCCAGCAACAATGAATTTCCATCTACTCTGAGAAATCTTTTTTTCTTGCTCTAGAAATCTGTTTCACTGAATGCACGATTAGTCTGTTTTGCTTTCAATCTACTCGGTGGATAATCATCCAATAGCCTCCTAAAGGATTTGAAAATTTGCCTGCAGGGGGTTCAGATCTTATCATGCCTCTAATGGTTGCATATTATTGGAAGCTTTGTGGACAGCCAGATAAGGGAAGCTTATGAAAGTGAATTTATATGGTATCATGCTACAGAAAGCCCTTAACATAGAAGAACTGGAGTGAACATTTTAGTTAAACAACTCCATATTTTGTTTATTTTAGATAGGTTTTCATATGGCTACAAACCTGTTGGACCTGTGAATTTTAACATTTTTGATGTCTAATACTGCTTACTACCTGCAGCTTGTAGTTTACCTAAACTTGTTAATTTTGCCTGTTTAAATCATTGGTTACAGTAGCAGCATTAAATACATTACAAAGGCATATTAAATACAAACTATATATGTGTAAAGCACCATAATGAAGAATAAAATTCCTTTATTACCTTGAAGATAAGATTATGTTAACAGTTCAAATGTATCACCTCTGCACGTTTTAGGAATACAAACCCATTAAAATATGAAACCCACTGAGATCACTGCTGTTGTAACTATACTTTAAATTGATCATTATTCATTTCAGGGTAACCAGGTATTTTATCTAGGACTTATTTAACTGAAAGTAATTTTTCTTGTCTTTTTAATTTTATTGAAAAGTCTTTTGGAAATATGAGCCCATTTTAAGAGGTAAATTTAAAAGCTATTTTTAATAGAAAAATTGAAAGCAAACTCTCAGGTGCATTCAGTGCACAGACATTCTGTGTGTGCGGGGGTAAATGTGCCTCAAGTGTGACCAAAATGAGTAAATCATTAAGCCAATGTGCCACCTTCTTTTGACATTAACAAATGACAGTTATTTGTCTTGATTTTGTTACTTTACTTACTTTGTGTGTTGCTCAGCAATTAAAAGGTGTGGTTGAAAATAGCAGAATCTTGCTCAGCCAACAGAAACTTTTCCACACTTCCCGTTTTCCCCAAGGGTACCTCCAGAAGTTATTGCTGTAATAACCTCTGGAATCAACCATTCAGCCAGTTAAAACTCAGTGGAAACCTGAAAAAAATTGCATTGGTATCCTGGATTTCCTGCTTGGTGATTCTAATAAAAGTAAGTGTGCTTGGTGAAAAAGATTTTTGTGTATCCTATGACATGGTTTCAGGTGAATGATAAGTTGTCATGTTCATTATTTGGATCCTAATATATGTAAATGTGAGAAACCTCTAACAGTTCTGGGAATGGCAGGTCCCTAAAGTAGGTTTGAGCAGCATGACTTTCAGCTCTTTCAAATACAACTTCCTGCAAGCTCAGGTGGGGCTTTTTCAAGTTTATTGTCCAGTTTTAGAGATCAAAGATATTACCTCTGATTTTAGGATAAAAAAATGCACCAAACTGAGAGTTTAAATAAGTCCATAAAATAAACTTACATTGCTTTAGCTAAAAACTCCTTAGTCATCTGATGTTCAAATTCAATCAGGATTTAGCAGACAGCATTGAAAATTATGCTTTGGGTGCAAGATGCTTAAATTGCTCTAGGGTTTAATCTGTAGTTCATTACCAGCCTTGATTCACACCCTGCTTCAGAATTCCAGCAAAAACTAGTTTTAGTTATGTGATTATTTAGATATGATCCAGACCCTTGATACCTTTATAGGTAATGTCCTGTTGCTTAAAAATTAAGGTCTCCAGAAATAGTTGAGCAGACATAAGTTAACTGAGAGGTTACTTTTGTTGTAGGTTTGGGATTTTTCTTGTTCAGCTGAGGGGAGTCAATTTTTTGAGGAGGCACTGAAGAAAATCATGTCTGAAGCTTGTGGACTGAGGAATTGATTTCCAGGTGCTGCTGGTTAAAGACCAAAATATTTTAAGCACTTATTTTTCCATCTATATCTGACAATTATGGCCATGATTATGTACAGAGAATGACCAAGGAAATCCCTTCTTTTATGGACAGTACCTCAGGTTTCTGCTTATTCTTTCTTAGTTATCCAATAAGGACACTTAAAACTCGGAATCCCCTACTACTTTTGTGTGAATATTGAAATAGAAGTCATGAAGCTGCACTTATGAGTGCATTTAGCCCTTATCTCTTCATAAAACACTGTAGATGTTAGCTGGAAAATGGAATATAGTTACTGTGCTACTTTCTGCAGTTTGTAGAAATATAATGGTTTAATAGAAATTACTCCTAAGTTTTGCTCCATGGAAGGATTTAATGTAACAGATATCCCAGGAAAAAGGCACAATATCCCACTAGAAAAGGCACAATTTTCTGAGAAAGCTGGAGCTTTTGGAGAGACCAGACCTCTTTTTGTCTGGTCTTCTCACAAGCATTTCTAGGAACTGGGTAACACTGTAACAGCCTGACTCAGAGATCCCTGTTACCCAAAGATCATTCTACTTTGAAATATTTTTTTCTGACCTGGCATGTTCTTCCTTTTTTATGTATAGAATTAGCCAATATAAATAGATGTCAGGATTTTTTTCTTCAAGTATGGGGTATCAATACCAATAGCAAGTCGTTATTTTGGTCTAAAATCCTTATGCATTAGGAATATATTTTTAAAGAGTATTTTTATTGTTGGGCCATTAGCTTACAGAACAGACAGTTGTTTTCAACATTGATGTCTATTGTGATATCTGGAAGAATATCACAATACCTGCCAGCATTCCAAACTGTTCAACCTAATTAAGACAGCTCAAGTCACTGGCTAGATTTTCAAGAGTTTCAAAAAAACCTCCAAAAGTTGCATTGCAGATGTCTCTTGTCAAGCTCTTCCTTCAGGTGTTTCCTTTTGCTGACATTAAATGGCTTTTGGGCAGCGTTCTTGACTGTTTATCTCTTATTTTGGCTTCTTGATGCCTTTTTCCTCAGACTTGACCCAGCTATGTTTGAAGATGTGGGATTGTTGGGCTACTCTTCTGCAGGCAGAACAATTATTACTAATAAACCCACAACAACTCTACTTCCAGGCACTGATACGAAATAAAAGAAGCTGACTTGCTATTCCAATCTCAGTAAAGATATTTGAATTTCTCTAGACAGGGACTGATGAAATTTTGTAATCCTAATTAATTTTTTAACAAAATAGTCTTTAAAAAAAAACAACACTGGATTCCCTGAAATCCTACCTTATGAATATCGAATAATAAAGGGAATTCTTCTATCTTAAAACATTTACAGTATTTATTACAAACCTGCTCCCTTCAAAATGTTCCAGAAATCTTTATTTGATATATGGGAGTACTGAAGAACCTCTGTAAAGTTGTTTTCATTTTCAACATAAAATGTGAAGACTTTTAATTTATGACTCATAAAACCACTGTGGTAGCAACACAAAAGTCTGTAGTTTGGAGGTAGCATTAAACTAAGGAAGGGAAGAACAGATGTTAATGCAACAAAAAATTCATTCCCTGTGATTTTATTGCCTGAGTGGTTTATGGTATAAGCAGCACCCAGCTTAAAGATGATGCTGACAAAAATCAAGTGAGACAGGAATGATTTAACTGTGGCTTTCAAAGAAATATATAAATGCACAGAAGGAAGGGGGTTGTCTCTGTTTGTGCTTGAGCACATTTCCCTGTAGGGAGACAAGTAAGATGCTATGAGAACAAAAAGCATGTTCTTTGGCACACTGATTGCTCTTTCATGGACAGTGACCTCCAAATTGATCTGATGTCCTGTCATGCTTTGTAAGCTTCCCTGTGTTTGGCCTTAAAGCAGCACTTATAACCATTATGATAGATGGAAGTACATTTAACTTCACATTTCTCAACCTCTATCCCACAAAAAAAATTGAAAACATCACAAAAAAACCCCACACACGAAAATATTTTCATTTTAGTCTCTCCAATGATTTCAGGACCTTTTCATGAAGTTGTTTTGTTGCTTTGACTCCTTTCAGTTAAATAACATGCTAGACTTATTGGTCTATGACCATATTCCCAAGTGAGGTGTTCTGCAGCCCTGTGGAATGTTTGCCTGGCTTCATATCCCTGACTCTGCTAAAAAATGCTTTTCTGCTTTACAAATGAAAGGAAAGAAGTTTTCATTTCTTTTGCCAAACTTGCCGACTTAGAAGTCCTGGGAAAGCTGTACTTGAAAGACAGAATTAATTTTGGAAAGGTTATTTTCCAAATGCTGCTGAAGCAGAGCACTAAATGTCCGAGCTATGTAGGTATTGGAACACAGACTGCACTACACAAAGTGTTGGCAGGTGCTCTTTTCATATTTGGTGCTGCTCCTTAAACACAAAAGGCACTGCCTGCCAGTTTCTTTGGAACAGACTATATTTTCCCCAGAATGCCTATGTTATCTCCTGCAACAATTTGAATCTGGCTTTTCTGTGAGTTAAGGGGAATCTAGTTTCCAGAAGTTCTGATTTGAAGAGGTGATTTCAAATGAATTTGCTGTTATGGCAGGAGTGCAACCGGGTTGAAAACAGTCTGTGTAACAGCCGGTCTCTTGGAAGCTCTCCCATCTGTGGGAGCAATGGCATGTGTAATCTCATGGAAGAAAATCCCCTTTTCCTTCTCACATCTCTTGAAATTAAGCAGGAACTTAACGTTTTTTGCTGCTGAGTTGTTTATGTTGATGAACGGTTTCTTTGCAAGATGCAACAAAATGTTTCCAATGATTCCTTCAGAATGTACCTTGTAAATGCAAAATGGAGCCCCCATTTTCTGCCCTCGGAATGCTGTTCAGTCTCCAGCGTGTCATACTTCCAAGTTTATTGCAGGCTGTTTTGTTTGCAGATAAAATTGTTCCCGAGGCAGTTAAAAACCATAACTTTTAGTTGTTATCTTCTTTTTTCTTTGGGAAGAAGGTTGGAGTTAAGAGACTCAGCAGCTGCAAAAAATAAAACAAAGAAACACTCCAGCCCCTTTTATTTCTTAATTTAAAGAAATTTGTTTAATGAAAGCAAGATAAACTTATTTGGAAAAATAATTTTTATTTTCATATGTGCATACTGAAAAAGGAACAACACAACATGTGTGTTTGATTTCTAGGTTTGCTCTTCCCTCTTATCTTTTTCCTCTTATTCTTGTGCTGCTTGATTCTTTCATTCTGTGCAATTCTTGTTCCCTCTTACTGATTGAATGAAGTGAGAATGCTGCTGTGCTCCTAAGCTGGGGAACCATCTTCCTTGAGTTTGTGACAGAAAATAGGTCTGATTATGCAGAATAAGTTCTGAGGTAAGGAACAAGTAAAAGAGAAGCTTTCAGAAGGTAAGATTTAGTATGCAGTGGCTTCTACCGAAAAAAAAAAAGAAGGAACTTTTTGTACCTAAAATTTTAAGTAAACTTTGTGGAAATTTTCCACTTTATTTGCTTTATTTTTATTGAACTTTATTGGCAAAATTCCTTCTGTTTTCTGTAAGGCTGCAGCTTCTGATAGGAGCTGTTCCTTAGTCTGTCAGACAAAAACAAGAGAGAGTTGGGGGAAGAGAAATAGAGGGGGAGAGGAAAATGGGGATAGAATCAGATCATTGTTAGCTTAGCACACTGTATTCAGTACTGGTGTCCCCTGCTCTGGGTGGTGATGTTACATCTTTGGTTTGCTTTCTCAGATCTCTAAAAAGAATTTTATGGGAGAAATATCGTGAAACTGAATTATTCACTTACTGAAAGGTTGCTTAGAAATTATAAAGAGATACTAAAAATAACATGGCAACAAAATAGGTGCCCTGATCCCCACCAGGGCTTTCCTGAAGAGGAAACATGGTTCAAAGAAACCCAGTAAAAATCTTCCTGGGGTACTTGCATTTTAGTTTTCTCTCCTAGCATCAAGTAAGGTTTGCACCACTGGTAACAAATAGCAAATTCTGAGTGACACAGGGAGTGGGCACGTCAGAAATATCCAACTTTGCTTTCATGGGACTTGTAAAATCTTAACCAATTTTCCATTTTGCACATGATTTTCTAGTCTTTCAGTATTCTAAGTTGCCTCACACCTCTACATAAAAACGTTAATCTGATTTTAAGATATTTTTACACTGAATTTAGGTATTTGGCAGTTTTGTTTTGCACCCTTTGTAAAAAAAACCCCAAAATTATCAACTGCCAAAATCTCAGTTGATACTTAATCATTTTTGATCATTTTCTTTCACGGGGCAAAACATACATTATAGTCTGACACTAAAAATTCTTTTATTTATTTGGTTTTTAATACTATTTCTTTTTGCAATTATGACATAAGTCAGAGCAGTAAATAGAAGAGAATGGAACCAGGACCTCTAATCCTCAATCTGACAGCTCTGGCTTTGGGCAAATCACTTATATTGTGTCTCAGATTGCCATAAAATGGGATAATACATGTCTTTCTCATTGGGGTATGGTATGAATTGATTTACACTTCTAAGGTTTAGCAGAATCCTTCGTGTTGCTGTATTTTAGTCAACCTCCCCCTGCACTCCTCACCCCACCACTGAGTTCTGCTTTTGCACTGGCCAAAATAGACATCATGGAGAGAAGGAAGCAATTCTAGTTAATATCCAGAAGGAGAAAAGTAAAAACAAATATAAAATGCCACTCAGAGTAATATTTTCACACGAATACAGATTGAAAAATGGAGTCCACCTGGGCGTTACAAAGTCATAAAATGATCCTGGTCGAGTTTCTTATGTTATGATCTCTCACCAAGAATCTGAGAGGTGAAGATGTGTTGGAATTTGCCAGACATCAGGGAAGACAGGAGAGCAGCAGACTCATTATGCCCTGTGCTGTCCCAGTGATGTGACACTTGTATCATTTTTCCACAGTAGGTTTTGTGGCTCCCCCAAGGTAGTTTTATCCCTGTTCTGGCCCATATCCTCTGCTGTAGGAGTTGTGTTTACACAACCCCGACTGCGCTGCTGAAAGCACGGGGGGAATGCACTGCAGACATGATGTTGGAAAGATCCAGTGGCAGGTTTTAAATGAGGTTACAGCACTTGGACTGCATTTTTCTAAAATTTCAATTGCTTCTACAAGTCTGGAATTCAGTGTAAATCCTGGATGGGTTGGGAAGAACTCATGAGTCATTTGGTTACCTTTTAGGAGCCAGAGTAATGATGAGCACTGGTTACCACTAGAGCTGCAGATGCAAGGGTAGCCAAACCCTCTTATTCCTCTAGTGCAGATGGAGTGAATGCCATCAGAACATCCCAAACACTAATCAGGCAAAATAACACTTCTGTAGGGAAATTGCCCAGATCAGAAATTCTGATGAAGTCAAAACCTGCTGAGCAGTGTATGTGATTTGAATCGAGCAGGTGCAACTTCATCAGTGCAACTCTGAATTGCAGACAGAGACAAAGCCTTACCCTAACTATTAGTTTTTAGAAAATATTCCCTGTGTGTATATTTTAAATGGTAATTTTAATCAGTGTAAGAGACATCTAAACTAGTCATGGAGCTCCAGTCCTCTTGAGAGCAATAGGATTTACAGTGTAGCCTGTTGTCTGATGAGCCTCCTCAGCAGTCATATGAAGAGGTGCTTAAATGAGAAAGTACTGTATTTTGGCAGCTTGTGACTTTGAAAATGTTTCCAGCTGTTTCTTTGAATTTAAAATACCAAAGACTAAAATGCTAAAAACTAAAGTTTCTAAGTATTTGGGCATTTGGTGCTACAGAAATCTTCTTGTTTGCTTATACTACTCTGTGTTCAGGGCACTGATGTAACTCCTGGTTGGATAAAAGTAAGAAAAACCTGGGAGTAGGAATAGGAAAGGAGTTTGACTAAAGTAACAAAGCAGTTGTGTGCTATTATGCCATATGGGAGACAGCAGTGTGTTACAGGAAAATAGGAAAAGACATTGTTTGCTGTGACATGTGTGAAGAAAGCATTCCCTTTATGTGCTGCTATTTTTTATCTGCCTGTAACTGCTGTCAGCACTCTGCATGGATTTATTAATTGCCTTAGAAAATATCAGTCTAATCTGAATTATTCTGCCTTTTTTTTTTCTTTTTCCCTTCTCAAGCAGGCAAACTGCAGTGCCCAGAAATAAAATACACAAGTTTTTTCTTTAATACATAAATTTTTTCTTAGATCAGCATTATGAATTAATGTTTCCATCTATAGCCATGACTGAATTAATTCTGACCATAGTCTCATTTGCCTGTGCATGATTGTGCAGTGAGACCCAAAGCTTCAATGGCATTTACAGGATCATGGTTTGGTTAGAAGGGACTTTTAAAGGTCACCTGGTCCAACACCTCTCTATTCACACTGTAGAAATTGGGGAAAAATGGAGATGTATAGTTTTGTTTGAAGCCAGAATTTATTGCTGTGTGAATAAAACCCTTCTGAGGATGCCTAAAATCAGACAGAAATCTGATTTTTCAGGTAAGGGCTACTGTGGTTTATACACCCAACAGTATTCTGGAGATTTGCTGAGGAAAAGCTGATTTGAAAACGTTTGTTAGGAGTAGGAACAGATGGAAAAAAATAAAGTGAAAAAGTGAGAAAAGGAGAATGATTGAAAGGAAAGGATGGAGTGATTGAAAACAAAGACTAGAATAAAAATTTAAAAAGCCCTCTGTGATTGAAAGAAACTCTGGAGACAATATAATTCAATTGAACTGGCAAGCATTGGGAAAAAAAGCATTACTTTTGACTGGTTGTGAGATCAGTGTCTGTTCAGAGGGAAATTGGATAAAATTTGAATAGTGGTAGTGTTTTAATGAAACATTTTGCCCAGTTTTTTGTTTTGAACTTATATTTTTGTACGTGTGTGAATACACTGTGTTAGCAGAAAAAGGCAGCAAAAGTAGAAATATTCTTGTTGTAAAAATGAAATTCGTCTTCCACTTTAAACTGAAGTAAAAATTAATATTAAAAAAGTGAAGAGAAAGCAAGCTGGATGATTAGTAACGTGACAAGGGTCATACTGGGTCTATTTTGCCCAATATCCAGCTTCTGACACGAGCAACAGCAGATGTTTGGAGAAGAGGTATAAGGAGTAAAACATAAAGTCATTTCCTTTCTTTCTAGAGGCAACACTGGAATTTTCCAGAGATTTATAGTTTAGGAGCCTCTTGCTTTATAACTAGTCACTGCTTTAGAAGGGAGTAATAACTAGGTGCTCTTGGATCTGAGTCTGTAAATTGGTTCAGACGGGTTTTGTCAGATCAATTCCTGCCTGGTGTAGGCTTGGGGCACAACTGTGTGTGTGAATTAACCTGTCCACTTGCAAAATATGACCCTCTTGAGGAGAAAAAACATGAGAGAGAGAATCTGAATTCCTTTTTCAGTCCCCAAAGCTAATAATCTTTTTAAAATTCTTTGAGGTAAAACTATCCCTTACAGGGAGGAGTAACACCTTATTAAATATGCTCTGTATTCACTGTTAAGAAAGATGGTGTATGAGTGATTTGATTCAAAGTAGATAATCTGAAAAGTTCAGCTTTTTTTTTATTATTTAGTCTGAGAGCAGATTAGCCATCTGCAAATGTGAAATATTTAAATTAAGAACATTATAAGCTCGTTGTGAGAAATTATGCAGAAGTAAAACAATACAGGGGAAGCTGTTAAGAACTATTAGAAGCTATGAGGTTTCCTTCATTAAAAAGCATTCTGAAACAACATTTTATTATCTTTTCAGCATATTTTTGCTGTGCAGAGCATGGGGAGACTCAGTGGTGTTGGGCTATTGTGATACTTGTCAGATGGTGCTGACTCTAGTTGTCTTATTAGCTACATCTTAATATTGAAGATAATTTGATTTTAAATAACACAAAGAAATAGCATAAAAATTAAACGATTTCTAATTCAAAGTGTTCAATTTGATGTTCCATACAAAAATTACCTGAGAGATACAATATGTATATTTGCACATTTTATGGAAAAGTTACTCAAAGGAGCAGCAAACATTTTGTTGATTTCTGTATAACACGACTTCTAAGGATATTTTTCTAGCTCTGGGACTGTTTTTCTTCAAGAAAAATCAGTGGAATCAGTCCTAGAGATACAGTTACTAGCACTGTAGTTTCTCTGTGTTGTTTATTTATGTGTTGTAATGACCCTCTTCCTTGCTATTCTCTCTAGCAGACTGTTGTTATACAGCCTTGAATACTCGTGAAAGAGAAGAACAGGTGCCAAGTACTACATTTCTTCCTAATTCTGAATAATTAGTGCTCATTTATTAAGCAGGCACTGCTGCAATTGAAGCCCAAGGGATGAGGAATGAGCTTCATGGGTGATGGGTGAACGCTCAGTACTGTGAAATGAAAATGTTTAATGTCTATTACTTTTCCATTTACTTACAGAGGAACTAGCATAAAATAGAACCCAGAAGTGATTCAGTGTGGATTTGCCTGTGAACAGATTTGGTTCTGGGATCAATCACCTCAGTTGCCTGCAGTTTTCCCTTGCTGGTTTTATTGGCACTGCCTGGAGAATGCTGTCCTTCTGTCTCAATTATACACAGGAGTTAATCAGCACAGGTGCTGTTAAGATCAAGCACTTTGTCTAGATGGAGGATACATAATTATTGACTTTGATGTGATATTAATCTTCTTCTAATCCTTGCCCCTTTCAAAAGTGGTATAATGGAGGAAGTACTTTAACTTTTTAGTGAGATATTTAATGTATTTTTCTTTCCTTTTCCTGTCGTAATTTTGTCCTTCCTTCTCAAGTTCCAGGCCATTTTTAGGTCCTTTTTTTCTGCAGCAACCTAGCAAATTTGGATAGCTTGTATTACGTACTAAAAATTTGTTATTTCAATCTCTTTGGGTTCTGGGTTCTATGACATCGCTTCCCGGTCAGCTTCAGAATAAAAATAAATTTTGCTTTCATTATCAAATTATTTCTAAAAACACAGGATGATTTGGCTGGTTTATATGTGCTCTGCTGCTTTATCACTCTGATATTGATTATTCCATGAACGTTAATGATGTAATTAAGTAATACATTATGTGCTCTAAAATACTCAAGAGGTGTCAAGAATAAAAATGAAATGTGTTCTTATCAGTTACTCGGATTTTCCATCCCAAATAAGCATGGAACTTGTAATTCTTTCAAATGCACAGATAGGATGATAGAAGTACAGACTTTTTTTCTTAAGTTATGGGCAAATAAAGCCTCCTACATCATACATGTGTCCTCTGTAGCCCTAGGACAGTGTTCTGGGTAACTTCAAATTTCTGTGTGTTGGCTTTGGTAAGCATTCTTTTAGCTTTGTGTGATCAAGCTGCCATCCTCACCCAGGATGAAAACTTGCTCTAGAATTACTGTCTCTGTATCACTTTCAGTCCTTATGGTTTCAGCACTGCAGCAATATCACGTTGCAAGTATTTAACAAAGGCTTGGGTCGAGCACAGAGGCTCAGGAGAGGACCTGGCTCTGTCACAATTGTTTCACGTTGCAACATCTATTGTCAAATTGTTAATAAAAATATTCCTTCAAGCGTATTCAGGTGCATTTAACTTGTTCTTTAACAGTTTGGTATATTTTACAGAAAAAAAATTCAACTCTAAATGCGCCAGCTGTAATGTTGCTTTACAAATTACCTCTTTCAACCATGACTTCGTTTTATTCCTGGTTTAGTTTCACTTCATGTGGAAAAATTGGATTTAAACTCTGAAAATGCTGCTGCCACTTTCTCACTCCTCAGTTGGATGTTTTCAGGACATGATGTGATTGCAATGGGGCTCCTGAAAGTTGCTTGTTTTGTGTCACCTTAATTTCCATTTCAGGCTTCATCAGTGTGATTCCCTAATCTTAAGAACTGCTTATGCCATTTTTATAATGCTCCCTCCTTTTAATAATGAGATCCTTGACACATCAAGGAAGTTTATTTCTCTGCCTGTGTCCTGAATGGCTGAAGGGTGTGATTTTGATGTAGGAAACTTGGAATACTTGAGGGTGGAGCTCTTTGTATAACTCATTGCTTTGTACTGAGGTGGGCTAGTGTTGGTTTCTGCATTTCTACTGAGGGAAGAGTAGAGAGACTGTGCATAAATAGAGGGATTGTGCATAAATAGAGGGATTGTGCATAAATAGAGGGATTGTGCATAAATAGAAGGACTGAGCATAAATAAACACTTCTGGGGTAGCATCCCAGTTTTCAGCCAGACCCTGCAGTTTTGATAGCAACAGCAGGAGTGGCTTGACCATAAACTGAGAACAGTAAAGGTTTGGATGAACCTGTTGCTGCCTGCTCTTTACTGTCTGTCTCTTCCCATCAGCATTGCTGCAGTTCTCAAATCTTTAATTACAGCAAATATTTTTCCCTCTCAAACATGCCTGGAAAGTGTGAAGGAGGAATGATTTAGTGAGTTGTCTCTGCTCAGCAGGTGCAGTACCAGTAAGTCTAAGCTGGTTTGGAGTGACAGAGTTTGTGCAGCTCCCCCTTTGAGGAGCTCATAGCTAATTGTCCTCCACCTGCAGAAGGAGGCAGTCCTGGGACCTGGCTGAGTTTCAGCAATTGGTTGGAGTCTGGAGTTTTTATAGTTTGGATGAGGTTGTGTTGGATTTCCTCTAGTTCAACGGCTGCAACTTACAGTTCTAGACATCATAAATATTTTCTATAGAATCTGTATTTTGTAAAGAACATTGAAAAATCCATAACTAAGAACCTAAAGTTAGACAGAGGTTCGCAGACAAATTGGGAATAGACTAAATGTTGAACCTAAACTCTCATGAGAAATACAAGAAATGCATCATTAAACTATGAAGAGATGAGCTGTGCAAAAATAAAAGCCATAAAAACACTCTATGGCAAGAAAAACAACAGAAAAGCAATGGGCACATAGTCTGACTGTCAGAGGTGCTCAGCACTTCCATCAGTCACTGTCAGAAAATTCTGCAGCTCCTTGGCACATCTGAAACTCAAACCACCAGAGGCAGGAAAAGATGGACACGTTTTTGGTAGAAGGGCTTAGGCCTAATTTTCAAAAAATCAAAGTACATGAAAGATAACACCAAGTCAGATGTCTTGTCATCTGCTGCCTGTAAAATGATTGGCATGTTGCTGTTTGAAGGCTGCAAATGTGTGTTTTCAGTGCTTACAATTTAAGGGAACAACAGTCCTTCGGTGTTTTACCACATAAAACAATATCACTTCGTGGTTTTGGGGGTGAAGATCACTGTCTTCCCTCAAGGATAGCAAAAGCAGAATTAGAATCTTTAGAAACATGTTGAAGCAAACTAAATGAAAGCATTTGCTTCATAATTTACACAGTTGGAGGAGAAAAGATGGTGTCAACAAACAGAATAGGTACGTTGCTAGATTTTTTCTGCCTTTTCACTGAAAAAATAACTTTCTAGGGCATTGGGAAGTTGGACACAATAAAATTGAGAAGTGGAGTTAAAATGAAATATTTTCTATCACTGCTGAATAAAAAGCTATTAGGAAATATATGTGCAAGGAAGATATTAATTTCCCCCACTATTGCTTCAAGACTGATTATCCCATTTTCTCCCATTTCTGGGAACGGTGCAAAAAGAAAGACAGTTAGGACTTGTTTGATATAAATGATAAATGAGTTAAGAAAACGAATTAATAAGTCATAATTCATATAACTGCTGTAGGTTGTTCAGTAAAAAACACTTTTGCATCAGAATTGCAAATAGCTGTGCTTTCACATAGAATTTTGTTAAACTTGTTTCAGCTGCACAAGGTAAAATATTATTTAGATCTTACTCCTATAGGAACTTAATGTTCACATGCACTGACCTGCTGCCACGTGGGTTCTGTGAGACAAGCACTGAAATCTTGTGGTCGCAGAAAAAGAGATTAAAGGAAGACAAGGGGAGCACACTGAACTTGAAAATAGGCATTAGGGAGGCATTTACGTTTTCAGTCAGCTTGGGCTGATAATGGAAATGTTCATGCAATAAAAATCAGGATATCAGCTTCTGCTGTTACACTAGAAATGTGTATTTGAGGAACAAGTTTATTTTCTTAAATGTGACTGTCATTGATTTACTACTAAAGGTCTTTTTAAAATAGAAGAAAATAAGCATTAAATCCATTACTTGTGAAAACAAGTATTTTTCCACTGTTGTTCCCTGATAGTTTTTAAATTTCTACAGTCGCTTCATAGGAAACTTGGCTTTTTAAAGATGTGACAAATCAGAATGGGATTTGGTACTGTTACATTGCTGGTATTTATTGTTCCAGTACAGTAACTTCACCAAATACTCATTTTAATCAGTATGGACATACATTAAAAAAAAAAAGTCTAGAGGAAATGCACAGCATGTCATCCGTGTTTTAATTCTCTTGCCTTCAGGCCCAGATTTGCACTTAAAATGTTATTTGAATGGAATTGCTTTTCAATTGCCCCAGTCTATCCAGCTATTTTTCCATGGTCATAAGTTTACTGATGTGATATTTTGTAATGATATGTTGTACTTGTCTACCAAAATTAGGATTAGAAAGGCTGAGTAATTCACTTCTATTCAAATCAGTTGGGTTTGGCAGGTCCATAATTACTGTCTGTTTGCAAACAGTTGTAACTCTACCTTAACGGAGTTAAACTTTTTAATTTTTATGACTGCAACAGGCAATTCCTGTTAAATTTTTGGGAGACAACATTAGGCAAAATGAGTTTCATCGATGATTGAATTTATTTTCAAGTCTCATTTTTTTTCCAGCTGAAATACTCTATTTAATTGACGTTGTAGTACTATTTCAGGGAGGGGAAAAAAAAAGCTAGCATGTCAGAAATTTTGTTATGAGAGTTCTTCGGCCTAACTTAGTCAACCTTCACAAATTTTATGTTATTTATTAATTTATATTCCATGTTTTATATAGTATTTTACTTAAGGACTGTTTTCAGCAAATGGTACCTTCTGACTGCAAAATCAATTGGTAATAACTGGGATTGTTGTCAATATTTGCAAAATATGTATGAATAAGTAGATTTAGACTTAACCATCTGTAGTTTTCCAGCTATACTTCCTACCTCTGAAAGGGAACTAAGCTGCACATATTTATCATAACATTTAACCTGCCTACATCCTTGCTTTGTAGGCTAAATCTGCTCCCCCCGTGGACACAGATACTCTGCCAACAACGGTGTCAGTGGAAGAACAGCCCTTGCTCCTGCTTAGACAGTCCCTGGGAAAAGCCCCCTAACCTGGATCTGCCAGCTTGAATTGGTCACCTCTCTCCTTCAGGCAAGAGAACCTAGTTTAAAGTTAACCTAGTTTAATGTTAGAAACAGCAGGTGTTTGCTCCTGTTTCATTTTGACTGAAATAAAAGAAAAAAAACCCACTTTTAGGATACTGTTAGTGTTACCTAGTCTGGGGAGGGTCATGCTCTTAGCATAGGTGAAAATATTTCCTTTTGAACTTTAGAAACTACTCTCTTCAGAGCAAGTGGGAGCAGGCAGCACATATTTTAAGCATATCATTGAATGCCTCACACAGGAAGGAAACCTAGGTAAGGTTATGACTGATTCCCTGCCATGTCTGTCATGTTTAAGTATTTCCTACTGACAGCAATGTGGAGTTCTTCCCAAATCTTAATGTCATAATCTCACTTTAGAGCAAACATGCAGGCCCTGAGTCCAAACACACATTAGATGTTAATGTGCTGTTAAAAAGGAGCCTGTGGTTATCTTGCTAAAAACTATTCGTAGGCAAATAAGATGGGTTAAAAGCATAAGGCTTTTAGTGCACACAGATGATTGGAACAGCTCCTGACAGTGTTCCTGCAGAGATAAAACACAAAACAGAATTATTATAACTAATGTACCCATAAATTTGTATGGCAAAAGTTGTCCCCAACGGCAGGGATAATGAAAAAACACGCAGCAGAATGTAAAAAACTATTTATTACTTTAGCAGACTACGTATAGATTTTTGATGGAGCTTATTGCCATTTGTTTTATATTGGTGAAGGCAGAGTAAGGGGACTCAGGAGAACAGTATAAATGATGTGTGATGCCATTTTTGGCCTGGGAAGATGAAGTGTAGAATACTATACAGCATGGTTTTGTCTATAGGGTAGTTTGGACAAATACCATTAATTGCAAAATTATATTAAATGGTTTTAGAAGCTGCCTGAGGTTGGACAAGCTGAAAGAATGTTTGAGTGGTGGGTGGAGATTTTGCATCTTTAGCTTACAATTCTTGTCATGTCTATAATTTGTCCTGTTTACAGGAGTATGGTATTTTATTATTCAAAACTAGAAGATTCTTAGCCACGAACAAAAAATTAATTATAGACTTTATAGTTTTTGTGCATTACTATTGACTGAGTTGGTCTCCCTGTCGCCTGGGAAAATATGATGATGAAGTGGATGGGTTTTCACTCTGATGAACACAGGATTGTTCTAGTTAACAATAAATGTGCACCTCTCTTCCTCAAATACTGTACCAGAGAGTATTTACTTGCCTTTGTTGGTAGGATCAGGCTATGTGATGCAGTGCTGATTTGTGCAATATTATTGACTTTTCCTTTTAATTGCCCTGCCACACAACACACATCAGAGTCAGGCAGGAAAAAATTTATAGAAACCCCTGCATAGAACTGAGCTGTCTTATCTGTCCAAGTGCTGTTTGTGTGTGATTTTATCCATGTTGAGTCCCCCAGAATAAGGCTGTTGGGACAGAGAACTATGTATTTATAGTATGCATGTATTTCAATCAGTTTTGTTTCATCTTGTCTGCAGCATCACGAGTATGAAGTGTGAAACATGAAAAAGTAACAAAGCTGTTCAATGGCAAAACAGCCCAGCCAGCTCATTTTTTTCTTATATAAAGAAAGCAAAAATACCATTGTCACTTAGTAATTTCAGCCTGGGGGAACTGCAAGCAGACACTAATTTAAAGGGCACTAATAAAATCACAAGACCTAATAAAATTGGATTCTGATATTATAATTGAAGCAGATAAGGCACTGAGAGCTCCATAATGGTGTAAGAGAATTGTGATGTGAAGCACAGGAGGGGATCTTTGTCTTTTGTAAAGACCCTTAACACAAACATTTTTTGTCCTTGCAGCTACAAACCCAAGTCAGGAGAGACTTGGCTTTTGTATAAACAAAAATGCTGCAAAAACATAATAAACTTACAGTAAAATGACCATAATTATAAGGATATAGATGTGCAGGTATGCGGATCAAGAGCTTTCAATGGTTAATATTTATTTCCTTGTTATTAAAACCCATGTAGAAGTCAGTTTAACCAGTGCAAAAAGCTGCTGAAAAGCATTCCTATCCTTTCCCTAGGCTGATGTTACAAGTATAAATTGCAGTATAAAGAGCTGAAGGCTGGTATTTCAGTATGAAGTCTGACATTGCTCCTAAATAAAGACCAATTTACTCTTCTGGTCGACTGCAAATCCCACAGTGTCAAAATGAAAGAGAAGACACTTAAAAACATAAATCCTGAGCTTCACAATTATTCACTCTAAATTCTGAAATTCATCATTTTGATTAGATGGAAGAATCAGAACTGTTGCTTGGCTTTTGGAGAGGTGCCATCCATGCCTGCTTGTCAGCACTGGCACAGCTACCTGTGCAGAGCTGGGGGGATGAAATGCCTTTTAAAGCACTTTTTAAATCAAAAGCTCAATCTTGCGGTATTTTGGAAGCTCGGATTTAAACATATACATTTGTCTCTACTCAAATGTATTCCAGAAGGGCTGTAGTTCAGTCGCAAATATAAGTAAATAGTAGGTTTTAAATGGTTGCCAACAGACTAAAATGTTTTGTCAGTGAAACAGCTACTTTGGCTTGAAATGAAATCAAGGTTGTGCCATGTACTATTTAGGATTATAAACAGTGTTTTGACTTAAACCTGTTGGTAGATTTCTGGTTTCATTATTTAAAACTGACTTTGTAGAGTGTTGTCAATAGATTTTACAGTCAGTTTTGGCCAACATTTACTTGTCAATCCACGAAGAGATACTGAAGTTATGACAAACCTGTATCAGGATGAAAAAAAAATCATTAGCCTTTTTTATAACCACAACTGAACCTCTAAAGTGTTAGTTTAAACTTTAGTTTAAAATGCTACCACAATTGAGATTGTGCCTGAGGAGAATTCTGCTATAGTCTGCTTTTCTGTCCACTGTTAGTTATTTACAGACTCCTGAGACTCCCTGTCTCTGTACTTACCTGTAGGTATGATTTGCAACTACACAGTGTTCTCCAATGTCAAAATGGAAGGAAAGGAGACTGGAAAAAGTAATTTTAATGTAATTCATCAATATCTTTCCCTTGTGTTTCTGGCCTTTTTGCACCAAGTTCCTTTAGATTCTTTTTCCCCCTAGTTTTTATTGCTGTAGGTGTGACTTCCCCACGTTTTATGGTGCTGATCCTGCATGATCCACCACCTGTTCCAAACAGATAAAAACGCTGCAAAAAGCCTCTTACTTTAATTCTAGGTATTTCAATCAAAAGATAATACATTTGATTTAGTGAGCTCTAAAAAAACCTGGAAAATAATGTCAAATTTATTTTGTACATATATTAAAATTATTTATTTATACTTATATATTGATGTTGTTTGTCCAGCAATGTAAATAATGGAAAGTGATTGCCTAACCAATGCTTTCCCTAGCTGTGGGCATGGGAATTCTTCCTAAAATGAGCTAATGGCTCTGATGACAGCAACTAGTAAGAAAGTGATTTAATGGGGGAGAGGAAGGGAGACAAAAATCCCTGAATAAATCATGCCCATGGAATAAATCATGCCCATATCTTTCATTCTAATCTAGATTAGTTCAGTTCTGCATTAAGTTAAGCGTAACTACACAAGTCTCTCCTTTTATTCCACAGTCAGGCTGCAGTACAGATGTGATATTCTGTCTTTCACTAACTCTGCTTCAAAAAAGAAACACTGAGCACCTGCTTGAAAGCAGACCTGCCCCCCAAAAAACCCCAAACAATTTCCACTACCTTCACCCCTATCTGTGGAGCTGTCATGGTTTGAAAATTGCCCCCCCTGGGAGCTGGGGGACCTATGGGTGAAGTGATTGGATTCCAGGGCAGTCTCCCCTGGAGAGGTAGATTTCTTGTTTCATTACTTAAAATTGACTTTGTAGAGTTTTGTCAATAGATTTTACAGTCACTTTTGGCCAACATTTACTTGTTAATCCACAAAGAGATACTGAAGTTATGACAAACCTATACCAGATGAAAAAAAATTCATTAGTCTTTTTTATAACCACAACTGAGCCTCTAAAGGGTGGGAGGGGGGCTTGGACTTGGAAATTGGATTTTTTGGGGTTTCAAACCATGACAGGAGCCACTCTGTGCTTCTGAAGAGACTTGGTTTCCAGGCTGTGACATCCTGATGTCACTGGTTTGCGTTAATGGTTTCTTAACGAGATTGGGGTTTCTTAAATTGCAGTGGCTGGGGGAGTAACTCACACCAATTTCAAAATGTCTGATTGCTAAATCCTATTTTACAGCTACTGTTCTCACCATTTTACAAAATCCCACCGAGATTAATTAGTGGGAGGGATAAGAAAGGGCAGAGAAGACTTTCCAAAGCTTCCAGCTTTGCATTCAATATTGCTGCCTACGAGGGTTGTTTTTACCACAGGGGGAATTGATGTGATTTGTCTGAATACTCAGTGTTTGCAACATCTTTCAGTTGTTTCCTACAGGAGCTGGGCTCTTGCTTGATCAGCCAGTAAATGATGATGCAGCTGTTAGAGTGGGTCTGTCAGGTTAACAGTGTTAATATAACTGTGTGAGTAACCCAGCATCCCACAGGGTCATTAGCACTCCTCAGTTCTTTGCCTAAGGTTCCCTCCACTGAAGCTCTCCTTAAGATACCATGTTGTGAGGTAGGGAAAAAGTCCTTTTTCCTCTCCTTTCCAAACCACAAATGCAGGTAGATTGTTCATCGTGCTGCTTAGAGGTGCCTTCCATGGTTTGAAAACCAGGCTGCAGAAGATTCAGATAACAAATATAATTATTCTGATACGACACACTTTGTATGTGCTGCTACAGGAGATGGGTGCTTATCCTTTATTTTAATATGTGATTATAGATTCAGGCTAAGGGCTCTGGCATATTGGCAGGGGGGTCCATCAGTGTTGTAGAGGTTGTTATAAGCAGCTGGTCATGATTATCTGGAGGTAGGTAGATTATTCCATGAGACAATTGGACCCTTAGGTCTGTGCTCTCGAGACTCTTGCCTGGCTTGTGAACTGTGCAGCACACCTCAGGAATTAGGCTGATTTCTGAGACTCTCTCTGAAGTTCAGAACATGTTGAAGTGTGTCACCCAAGTTTTTTGCTTAGCTGGTGCTAGATCTTACATTACCTCCTCAAAGTTTCCGCAGAACTGAAACCACCACCATCAGTCATGAGAAGAATAATTAAGGTTTTTTAATCCAGAGATGTATTCTGTTGCTTTTTCTTGCTTATCTAGAGACTTCCTGAATCTGGAGCAGCCAGGATGACCTTGCTTGTACCTGTATTGTGGAAAGTCTGCCTGTAACTGCCAAAGGTAGGGGAACAAAAATCAAAATCCAAATTGATGCCATAAAATGTCATTGGTTATATGCTGGGTTTCAAAGACATTGATTTTAGTTGATACACTTCCATTTTTCTCTTAAAGATCATGGAGGGTGTGATAGTCCATTTGGTTCCTTGAAGCTAAGGAGGTTGTCTTCCTTTCCATGGCTTTGTTTATACAAAGAAGTTATCTGGCACAAGTAGAATGAAATATTAATTCTTAAACATTTTACCTAGAGTTGGGGCTATACAGTATAATATTGTTGATTATATGTGATTATGTATGCTTGCTATGATACTAATGGTGATCTGTGTTAATTTCTTGAATTTTAACATGAGAATTTTGAATTTTGTGGCACTTTTTTTTTTTTATTTCCTTTTCCCTTCAAGTATTTTCCTATAAGGACAAGTTAAAAATATCAAATGAATTCCCCTTTGCTGCTAACGTATCATGAGGCATATAACTGCATTCCAGGTGCTGTTTAAAACCTGACAGAGACAAATTTAAGTTGTTGGTGCAGCATAATAACAACAGAACTGGATAGGTGTTTAACAAATAAAGTCAAAAAAGTTTCAGGGACTACTCTGAATGGCATCAATTTGCCTTCCATTTGCAGTTTCCCTGTAAAACTTACACTTTGCTTTCACAGCACCTCGAATGAAGCCCGTGCTGATGTGGACTTTATGTCCATCTTTTAGCTTTAATGATTCAGCTGCCATTGGTATCGATGACTGGGTCATTAAAGTGAATTATTAGTATAGATGGAGGACAGCTAAAGGAAATGTGTTTTAATAAATTTGCAATTAAGAATTACGTGTCGCTTTCGTCACGCTTTCACCAAACAAATGCTATGCTTTAAAGTTCTGTTATGGTCTACTATGGGTTCCAAAATTTTCGCCAACAATCCAGAAGAAACATATTCTTCAGATGTTAAGTCTTATTTTATACAAGCAGCAATGCTGAAATACTTGAAAGTAGGTAAAATCTGAATAAAATAGGCAAAGACCTTTTTGGACAATCAAATACTTTTAAAAATGAAAATACTCTATTATGGCTTTACTGCGAAAGATTTGTTTTAAAACTTTACTTATGACCAAAGGATGCTGTGAATACAGACAGTGTAAATATAAACAGAGCACAGACCTGTGACCTTCCTCAAGAGCTGGAATGCTACTTATTTCTCCAATAAATATTCAACTTTTTCTGTCTAATAAGATGATATCAAGAAGAAAGACTGGAATTAGGTATTTTGTGGTGACTTGCTCCAGGCAGCACACTGGTCTTGGGTGCAGATTAAAATTCCACTAGAGCAAGGCAGGGACTGAAACCAACTCAGTGGTGTGTGGTGGGTGACCAGAGAGTGAAATATTGATGAAGAGGAGGGCTGTCAGCTCCTTCTTTCTCTTTTGGATTTGAGAGTTTGTTTAGCAATGGAACTTTTTCTCCTCTGATGTATTTTTCTACCTTTTTCTTTTTTTCAAAGAAAAAGACACTTTTCCCCCCAAAAAATCTTCCTTTAGATTTAATTGTAAACGTTACTGCTAGGGTCCTGCAGCCATTTTAACACTCTCAACCTCAATCTCGTTGTGTCACAGCAGCACTGAATTATTTTGTCAGTTTGTATTTTAATGAGAGCTAGGATCTAGTTGGAATTGGAATTAGCTGCTGTGAGTTCATGGCATTCAATTTTTCCAGTCCCCACCTCATCAAAATATGCACCAGGCTGCTTCTTTCAAACTTGCACTTTACTGCTTAGAGCATTTATATAAATAGCAATGTAGCTGTTACAGGGATGAAGGGAATTTATAACTTCTATGGAAGAGGAAGCTTTATCACTTATTTTAAATTCACTTGTGGGCATTTGCACCATGAAGTGCTTTCTGTCCTCTACTGTGAAGAAAAGTGAACCTGGAAGCCACCAGATTTGATTGAAGAGCTTATTTTTCTTTCTCCCATGCTCTTGCTCTCACTGCTGTGTTTCTCCCACCTGATTCTTGTTTTGCTTGTTCAGTTATTTTTTTTCCTTTGTCTGTGTTCTCTCCCCTGGAGCCTCGAGCTGCCCTGCAGAGCCAGTTTAAAAGCTGTCAACTCAGCAAAGCCAAAAAAGCAAAAGGCAAGTGAGATCCAATTGTTAATTATGGGATGAGTTGTCAGGATTTGTGAAACCCTACAGATGATGAAAGAGAAAATTTATACTTAAAATCCAGGTGGAAGCTGGAATGTTCCAAGTAAAATTCTCTGCATTTAAGAACCAGGAATCCAGAAATAGATACTAGAACAAGCTGAGGTACCCCAAGTTCCACATTTTTCTTTGTTTCCTTCATTCTCTCAGGCTAAAATCCCAATCCTATGGAGTTAGCTCCTATTCACACAGGATTTCTTTCTGAGTCACTGGAAGTGTGGAAACAATGGTGTTTTTCAAATATCCATAATGTGGTTTTTTAAAACTCTGAATTTCATTTCAGGAACATTAGTGACATTACATTATTAAAGAAATATTTAAGAGTGTATTTATGATAAAAATAAATGTATTATAATATTAAATGCTTATGACATTTAATACAAAATTTTATGAGCCATCTAAAGTATGACTCATAGGATGAACTGTATCAAGACAATATAGAATTGGTTTCCTCAATCTTTTTTTTTTTTTTTTTGCACGTAGTGGTTGGAAAATTGTGTTCATGCTGGTGGTTTTGTTTCAGTGTTTGGGAAATTTTAAGGTGTTACACAGTCTCAAAGGGTACTTTTCTATTTCACAGTTACAAAGGATGAGCAACTTTATCAATAGAGGTTATTGGTAAATCACAGCAGCCTTTACTGCTTTCTTCTGAGGCATTTTTCTAATCTTTGATAATATCTTTCCCATGGGATAATATGTTCCTGCTTCAATAGTTCCACAGAAGTATAAACCATGGAAAACAGAGCTCTGTCAAATTCTGTGTGCTTGTGGGTTAGCTTATAACAGTGGAACCCATTCTGAGGAAAGGACAGCAGTGGGTAACTACAAACTGAGATCCAATTAATCCTCAGGTCTTTTCTGCTGTATTTTATTTTCTGTTTGTGTTTAGTTGCTGGCTGGGGATAAAATATGACACTTGGAATTACCAATACTACCTTAGGTTTGTCATACTCGGTTTTTTGACTGTTGACAAATTGTATTTTCAAGCCAGCCTTTAACTGAAGAAATTAGAATGATTTTAAGAGTTTGCTGAAATCCAACTGCAAATTTATGTGAATGTACAATTGTAAAAATTTCACTAGAAAAATTTTAATAATGATCGTATCTGTATAAAACTTCCTTTCTTCTTATCAAGAGAGAAGTAAAGTAGACTGAGGTGAGGAAGATGTTTCCTCCAAACAAATCAGTATAACCAAAGACTGAATTCATTGACACTCAAACCATTGTATTAATTCATTAGCTGTGCTTATATTTAAGTTTGAGAAAATGTGTTTGTGACTGTACATTTACAATTACAGAACAAAAAAAAAGAGAAAACCCCCTTTACAAAAAGAAAAATCTATCGTTTCTTAAAATTCTGCCTGCTGTACAAAATTTTCTAATTCCATCCGTGGCAGATGAGAAATGAACATCTCCTTCAGAAAGGAACAGCATTCAGCAAGTGACCTTCACCATTAGTCACCCGTATCTGTTTGGCACTGTCAACTGCCAAAAAAAGAGCAATAATTTCCTGAGTGAAACTCTAGATAAAATGAGATTAACATTTGCCCCCTCACAACTCACTCAATGCAAGTTGCCTCCTTTACAATCCCAAAAAGTATCTGGGAACCCCAGGAACACTTCCTTGCTTGTTGAGGGAGGCTGATTCCAAGAACCCTGTAGCTGCTGTTCTGTAAAGCTCCCGTCTGGCTTTCAATCCTGGTTTCCAAAAGAGCATCAACGACCGTAAAGTCTTCAAAAGATCATTATGACAAACCCTGTAAAACGCTTTCTTAAAACAAAATATGTGCTGCTAAGAGTTATCATCTGGTTTGAATGCAAACTGTCACTTCCAGATTCTCTTTCCCTTGATTTCGTGAGCTGTAGCAGACCTGACACCTTCAGAATCAGGGGAGGAGTGAAACTACTGAAGCCTCGTAACTTTTTACCACCAACAGCAAAACCTTACAAATAATAATGCTTTTTGTGGTGAAATTAATAGGATTTTTCTTATTCTTCAGAATAAAATAGAAACAATAATAACACGGGGTGCTTTATGAAAAGTCATCAAAATGAGCTGGGTTTCTTTGCTCTCTTCTATGTGTTTCTAGAAAGTACAGAAGTATCAAAGGAATAAGTTATTTCTATAGCTGCTTACCAATAGGAGACTGAATCCTGTAAGATTGTGAGGTAAAAGGATGTTGGAGAGGAATTAGCAGTTTTCAAAAAGGTTTTGCATCCTGGTCAAAGAATTAGAGAAATCCGTTTCCTCTAAATTCCAGAATATGTAGTAAAAAAACCCAAACCAAACCAAAACATCCTGAGTTAAGAGGGGAAATTTGGGGTTTTCTTAATAAGTAAAGTTTGGTTCTTTTCTTTAGTGACTATGTCTTGAAGTGTGGCTCTCAGTGTCAGGTCACAGTATTTCTCCTTGCTTAAAATTCCTATGGAATTCATGTAGGGTTTTTACCACCTTCTCTTGTAATAGAGCTGATCCAAAACTGATCATTTTTCATTGACCTAATCTGTTTAACTGTGGAGTCAGAATTACTTAGACTAAAACTCCAAGTAATGTATCTGTCTAAATCTTTTTCAATCCTACTGAATATTACTGAATCCTATGGAGTGGGAATTCTAAATGGCTTTTTGTCTTTACTGTAAAGTTCAGTTGTTTCATGCCTTTATCTGGCTAGAGTTGTGGTCTTTCTCCAACGAATCACAAAAAAGCTTTGAATACAAATAAAGATGTCCATTTATCTGTTTTAAAATGAGGGAAATCAATTTGATTAAATAACTTGATAAGCACATAAGAGAGCATTTGTGGAACTCTGTGTAACTGTCAGATTTCTAGTGCCAGGCCCCCAGTATGTCTGTAGGTTATGCCCAGCCCCAAAATCTTCAGTTTGTTCATCTTCATGTAGATGGTAGAAGACGTGAGGCAAAGGGAAGCATAACTGCAAAATAAACAAGCTTTTACTTCTTAAAATTTGGGCTGAAAAGTGCCATTGAATAACTCAAAACTCAACTGAACATCTCTCAGACTGTGGGCCACACTGGGCCTCGTTGCATCTGGGATGCAAGTGGTGCCTGCTCTTCCACTGCAGCTCGGCTGAGCTCACACTGGAAGAGGAAGAAGCCCAGACAAAGTTTGCCTGTGTAAGAAACGTGTAGAACTGCCTCCTGTTTTGTGTTTCTACAATGCCCTAGTTAGAACAGCTGGGACCAGTTCATCACTGTATGGGTGTAACCCAAAACTGTGCATTCTATAACCTCTGAGGGAGGTACTGGGCATTCCTGCCTGAACTGGAGGATATGTATAATCTTGGAGTCTTGGGACTTTTTTAACCACTTGTGGGATCCAGAGAAGGACTGTGACCACAACTCTCAACCAGACTAAGAGCACCACTCTCAACCAGACTGCAATCACCACTTTTGACTAGATTACAACAGGTTTTTCCCTCTCCTTTTCCTTTGGACTCAGGGGGCCCAACCAACACCACTCTGTTCATGCCCCAGGGTGCTGGGTTATACATTTGGGTTTTGTGGGTTAAAACCAACTGTTTGTCTGTATAATTGTACTTATTGTATTATTTTATTAAATTGTTATTCTGACTTTGTCATGGTTTGAGATCCCCAGAATCCAATTCCCTAATCTCTGCTTTGAGTTGGGTTCATTTCCCCTGCCGGTTTACCTTTAAGCCAGCACATACAGCAATAATGAAATGGGGCAGAAAAGACAAATTCTCCACCACCTGAAAGCAAAACAGAGAGATGTGATCTGGAGGAAACAGGGGTATGGAACATGGTTTCTTTTTTCCACTTTCTGATCCGAGTCCTACTTAGTTTCCCCATCACTTGCAGCCCTATCAAAGCTTCGAGGTAGCTCATAAAATGTAAATGTGATGCTGAATTTCCGTCTGCTGTTAATCTCTGTGCTGTTAATCGTGGTTAGAAATGGCTGCAGACGTGCAGGACGTGCCTGGCTCCCTCTGCCCACAAAGCTCAGTGTTCCCCTCAGAGGTAATGGAGTGCCCGACAGGACACTCACACGTGTGGCAGTTCAGCTGCTGGAGCCTTGTTTTCATTTACACTAATTCATTTTGATTAATGCAGATCCTGATTTCCACATATTATGCAGGCTCTGTACAAGATCAGGGCCTCCCTAATGACTCAAGTAGACTCCCAATGCATTCAGCTACACTTTGCACTGAAAGGGAAACTCGCAGCCAGAGGGATGGGCCTTCAGTGTCAGCCCAGGCAGCCTGGGTGCTGCTCTCAGCACAGAAAGGTGATCACAGCCTCCCTGACATCACTGAAGTATTTCTAGCCTGATTAGTGCCTTGATCAACACCAGACTGGTGCTGCTGTCTTGTCCTCCAGTGTACAGGGGGACGTGACTGAATGTTTCAGTGTTCTGAAAACATCAACTCTTTCTTACCTACTTCTGGTAGAACAAGGCATTTGTGCTTTGTTTCCCAGTTGCAGGGTAACTAACTTGTCCTTTCTGTCAGCACCTAACTGGTCCTTTCTTTTCTTTAGCATACTTTTTTCTTTCATGACTTGGACTGTCCTTCGGGATATGCAGATGCTGGAAGAAAAATCAATGATGCAGATCACCGGTGTTCTACTTAAACCTCATATTTGTCTTTGTGAGATCTGCTGACTCTTGCTTTCACGATGCTTTCAGAAGCTCCCTTTTCTCTCTGCTGCTGCACCAAATCAATGTTGGAATGGACAGGGTACAGGTTTATAGTCCTATTGACTTTGCTCTTTTAGAAGACATCTTTACTCTGAATGCAAACTCTCGTCCCTACAATATAATTTGGATCATTAAATCCTTTTAATATTTTTCTTGTTCCTGAGCCAGCAGCCTGTTTCTTGGGTACCTTCTTTGAAGGTTTTCCTGAACGGAAAGTCACAGCCCAGGCAGTGGGAGACTCATTTTAAAGTTAATGCAAGTGAGATGCTAACTTTGCCAATAGGTAACCTCAGAAAAATACATTCCTTATGTTTACCATCGAGCTGAAAAGGAATAGTATTACTTTTACAACTCAGTTCAACTATCCAGCACTGAGAAACTTAATCCTTCTAGGTAAAAAAGTTATTTTGAGGGATCTGTAGTCATACTTTTTCTTGTTCTGATAACCTATGTTTTCTGTTTTTCTACTTCATTAATTTACTCCAATTTATCCCCTCCTAAGGCACTTTTTATACCTTCCAGTAGGTGTTTACATGCTGCAGACCTTTACAGGTGGCTATCAAGTCACAGTTTTGTTGTCACGTAAATAAATAATCTTTTTTCAGTTAAGACCTTAATTAGCCTCTCCATAATTTTCTTTGTTTCGTTATCCAAGTCCAGTTTGCCTATGTCCTTCTAACAGAGGTGTGCAAAGATTAAAAACCAATCTAATTGCTGCAGGCTCACACGAGCTGCACAGTCTTTCCTTCCTGTATTTTGCCTGGTCCTGACCAGTGTCTTGAATGTTGCTCAAGTAGCAAAGAGACATTCAGCTTCCCCAGCCATGCTGTAAAACCCTCTCCTGATGACAGCTTTATATTTTTCATTCCTTATTGATCCTCCCCATGGCACATGAACGCACATAGAGATACTTTCTAAATATATAAAAATATTCTTATTAAGATATGGTAAATTCTAGAGGTGTGAAAATGCTGACTTGCTCACTCATAAAATAATTACAAAAAAATTATCTGTCTAGTCATTGGTGTAGTCTCTAATTTTCATTCCTATTTTTAATTAAAAGTTTTTGTAAATATTTTCAATGGATGCAATTCTCCTTTTAGAAAAGATGGTTATCATGATTGTGCATGGAGTAGTACCAGCTAAAACATAAACAACATCATGATCTGACACTACTTCAAGAATTTTGTTTAACTGAGCCGAATTCACTCAATACAAAATTGCAAAATGAGAGATTGCAGATTTCGGATGTTAAAAGCCATTGGATAGCTCAATACAGTCATGTGGGGTGAAGATATTTCTTAAGAGAAGTAAAAACTCATCAAAGTAACAAAATAAAACATGATTTATCAGTTTGACATCTGCCCAATATTTTGCTTTATGAAGCACTTAATTAGATCTGCTATTGCTGTAAATCTTCCTTGTAACAATATGTGTAATTTGTTCAAAGCAGGTCCCAAATTCATTAATGCATTCCATTCAGCTGGCTCTCTCTGTATCACTCATAGTGCAGAAATCCATGACTTTGTCTAAAGTCATTATTTAGTTTTAAAATCAATTTCAGCGAACAAGTCGGGAACATAATTGCAAAGAGAAACGCTTATAAATGATCTGTCGGGAGAGGATTTGGAGCAGGGCTGTACAAATCACAGAAATGAAGAACACTCTCCTTAGCCTGAGCCAGGGCTGCCTTTGGCCCCCCTCCTCTGCTCTGACCCAATAATTGATTGGCATTGATTGCATTTTCCATTGGAGAAAGGACATTTAATTGAAGGAGTGGTAAAACCTGCCCAAATGGACAGCTGGGCTTGTGGTGGATGCTAATCCTAAATGAAGGACTTCAAAGATGCATTTTCATAAGCAACTTGTGATCTCTTGGCGTGCAGAAGGATGTACAAACAGCAATGCTGGTGTGCTGAGTCACTTTATTTCTGGGTGATATCAATCAGGGAACAAAGTCTAGTAGAATTAATTGCCTTGACCTCTCTTACTGCTCCTAAAAATTTTCTCTTGGCACCTTTTATAATGAAGGCTGTCTTCGACACTTCTTTGCTGAGGTTATTTCAAGGTCTCTATACCTGTGAGCCATAAATTAATGGTGCATTGATTTTGATTTTAAACCTTATGAGACAATTTTGTTTGGACCATGGGTGAGTTCACTCCCATTTAAGGTGTAACCTGTGCCTAATTGCATTGCAGTGATACTGTAAGAAAGCAACTAAGTGTCCTGTAGATCTTCCTTTTGAGAAATAGATAGAAGGAGCTTATATATATATTTTTAATCTCTTGATACTCTTTCAGTTTTTTTCTGCTCGATGCCTGAAGAGGTTACCTGGTGTTTGAAATGTGCTTTTGTTGTTGGAATTAGTGGCATATAATTGGCCTGAGTGTGGTGATCCACTTGCCAGAAGCAGGATCAGGATTTCGCACAGGAGGAACACTGCCCCTTTTGGTCTGACAAACCCCAACTCCAGGAGGCTTAAACATGGACAGAGTGTGGCAAGACTGTTCTCACTAGTTTTTATACAGAAAATCAGAACAGAACTGAAAACTCTTAATTACCTTGAAGCTTGGAAGAAGGCTTTGTGTGTCCTGCAAACAGCATCCTTTCTCATATTTTACTGTTGAAAAACAGTAGGTTACTATACCCACCAATCTTCATGAAAACATAAATACATATATAAAAGCAGCTTAGCTAAGCTGAAATACCCTCAGTATTTGGACCTCTAAAACTGTCAATATTGTGAGATTTATCCTATCAAAACTTTTAAACAGTCATTTATTTCTCAGTAAATATTATAAAGGCCAAGGCTCTGTGTTTAAAAAGCATTGCTGACTATCTTTGTTTAATTCTCACTTTCACTCTCTGTTTCCTCCCTAGCCCCAGTCCTAAAAGACTAACTTCTGGCATTCTCTACAAATAAAGGAAAAAGGTAGACTGCTCTGTTAAAAGTGAGAAAATGAAAGGAATTTAAGGAAAATAATATTACAATACACCTGCGTCAGAAATTCAATAGCAGTGACGTTTTCTAAAAAAAAATCATATATTCAGAGAGCTTGTCAGGGTTCATAGGAGGTCAAACAGTAATTTGCTGGGGGAAAAAAAAGACTGTTTTATAAAGCTTGGTAATTTCTTTTAATTAATGAAATTTCAAGTAGTTCTTTGTTCTTTACCCAAGAAGTACTAGACTGTCATTTTAGCTTACTGGAAATGTGCCTCCTTGGCTTCTAGAAAATGTTCTATAAACAGTAACAAAACTTACAGTTTATTTTAAGATTTAACTGCTCATATTAAAGGTCATATCATGATATAACATGAGGGTAAAAATTCAGGTTTTGAAACAACTTGAGCACGTTTGGGTCAAGTTGCACAAGAACTTTGTGTTCACTGAGATGAAGCAGAACATTGATGAGAGTAATTTAGCTTCAGAGTCAAAATAATTACCCATTAAATTTCCCCCTTCCCCAGCAAATAAAGGAAATAAGATGAATCCTCTTAATGAAAGAGAGGATAGTCAATTCATGGTCAGGATTTCCAAGAGTGAATAACAACTTGAAGTCTTTTGTAGTGGATAAGAAGCCTGAAACAATGGTTTATCAAGATCAGATTTGTTTTCACATTTCTCAGGTTGCATATTGAAAACTAATCATGCCCCCATTTGTTAATTCTTAATGAAAATTTTATACTGCTCCATTCCCTATAATTTAGTATGTGTGTGTAATCCTCTCAAATTTACTACATGGTACCAACACAAACCTACTACATTCATTAAATTTTTTTTTATCATGTAATGAATCTGTTGAACTTAATTTGTCATCTAGATTTTTCAAGGGTCTCTTCAGATCTCTGAGTCGATGTATACCAATTTAATAACAAAAAGAAAAACTCCAAAAGCAAAAAACCCTGCAGGGAATCATTGCTATTTATTCTACTAAAAATCTCTTGGCTAATCTGGGATGTCAAAGGCAGGCACTCCCAAACATGCCACTGAAAATTCTTTGAAAACAAATGCACTTGGAGGTGCAAATGGGTACTTATAAAGGAGTGGGGTTTTTTTAAGTTTAGTCAAGTAGTCAAAGGTGACAATAAACACCTGACTAATTTGATTTCACTTTGCTGAATTCTCAAAAAAAATCTTGATTTCTGTCTATTTGCGTATTTGTCCTTAAACAAGTCTACTGTTCTAAATCAGACATTGCCCACTTACTGAAAATTCCCATTGTATTTATAAAAGTGTTATATCAGCAGGTAAGAGAAGAATTTTAGTCATCCCTCTGCCCTGAGATAATTCTCCTCAAAATTGTCATTATAAAAATTAATATTATGCATTCGGTAGAGGAGAGAAATTTCTGTTGCCTTTAGGGAGCAGTAAATTATGTGCATGTCAAAATTGGCAACATTAAAATGTTGCATTATTTATAAGGATGGAAAGACTTCCAGTAACTTGCCATCCAGGTGCTGCGGGTGGTGGTCGGTCTAAATGGAATTATACAATTGTTAAATCCCCCAGGGGAGGCCCTGACTCACTGTCTGAGTCAAACTGCAGGAGGGAATTGCTGCCAATATTTGCCAGTTAAAAGAAACTTTTAAATCAGATGATGATTCATAATTAAAATAATATTTTTATGTGAAAGGTGGCGAAAAACTTGTTAGCAACCCACAGCAAAGATGGCTTGATAAACACACCATAACCACTCATCCTTTCAAAATCAACCTTGTGTTACGTGGTGGTTTTAAAGTATAACACTTTAATTAGTGCCCAGATAGCTAGGCACTAATTCAGGAGGGTGTTTTTCATTTAAGTGAATTAGTGAAACTTCCAGCAGACATAGTTAATTTAAATATTTTGCTGGCTTGAAGTTGATCTGAGAGTGGAGTTTTCAATCAAACCCCAGCTGGAGTAGAGAATGGGATACCAGGAAGAGCAAATATAAATATAAATATAAATATAAATACAAATAAATATACATATACATATAAATATATATATATATACACACCCCACAAGTAAGTAATTAAAGTTCAGATAGGAATTCAAATGAATACCTGTTGACACAATAGCAGCATGCTTGCTTATTTGTTTTTCTGAAGATTACTGTATTACTTCTCAGTGTTGGAAAGCACAGTTCAGTTTTGAAGATATATTTCTGTATAAGTGATATTCAAAGTGTACATAAATCCTTGTAAAACAAGATGGGAGAATCATATTTTGCCTCAGCTTGTGCAGGCTGCTCTAAACCAAGAAATAATTGTGTTATTATAACTTGCTACTTTGGAGTAGAGAGAAAAGAATATAATCTTTCCAATCAGACTCTCGTGGTGCCTACAAATATAAAGTTATCTTACGAGAGGAGTCTTTTTGTTACTAAGACTCTCCCTGAAGCAATTTAATGATGAGTTGCAAAGTTTAATTTCTGCTGGGGGGGGTGGTATTAACGATTTTCCTCTTCCTCAGCACAGTGAGCAAACCCATTTCTTGACTTAGTTTTAAATTTAGCAAGGGAGACAGATCAAAGCAGTGTTACAGGAAGATTTCCATGTGCTGTGTAGCATCATCATCACAGTACCACCAAATGGGAAAGCAAGAGGTGAAGGGAAGGGGAGGGATTGGGTACAAATGTATTTATTTATCCCTGAAATTAATCATACTTGTTTATCCAGACTACTGTAGACTATAAATTGGTTTTTTCCCGGGCATGTGGCAGGCAATTTTCGAATCAATAAAAGGATACAAAAGCCTCTTCAGCTGAAAGTGCAGCCATACCTTGGATTACTGTGTGATCCTGTAGGCAAGCAATATTTCTGTCTAATGGGTCTAAGCTATATTTATGACATTTCACACAAGTAGCATAGTCTTAATATCTGTTTTGCTGTTCCTGAGCTATTAAACCTGTCTGTTAGGGAGTTCCTCTGTGTCCTACTGTTTCAAGGCCATTTGCACACAAGATTCCTCAGTGCAGTGATAGCTGTGGTTGACACTGGCATTCCACCAGCAGCAATTATGCTTAGGCTCATTTTAGCCAAAATTCTTAAGTGTGATAGTCCATCTGACCTCTACAGGAGCCTGTGGAGCCTTTGAGCAGTCAAATCTGAGGATCTAGTTTAATTCTTAGTGGTTGCAGTACCCTGAGGACTTGACACCTGGAGCTTCATCCTCTTTATTCATTCTGTCAAGGCTAACTCCTCACGGGGCTTTTGGGAGCACCCTCTGTGGAACAAAATCAGATGGTGGCATTTGTAAGGGTGGCAGAATCAAAGAATGCTTGCCAGTTGTGGCTGTGGGACTGCACTGCCACTGACCCCTGTCACCTGCCAGTGCTGTGTTTCTCCTTTCCAGTGCTGGTGCCTGTGGTGGAGGGTTGAGATTTTATTTAGGACACCACGGGTTACTGGCTCTTTGTGGTTGGACAGATAATTGGCACGTGCCATTTGTGAGCTCAGAAATCAAAATGTGCTTTCAGTTTTATTGTGGAGGAGTGATATGGAAATGCTACAGCACCTGTAATGTTATTGCTTTGGATCTTGAGCCACTGACCTAGATTGTGTGACAGAAGGCGACAAAAATGTTCAGCTTCTTGCCAGTCAGACCATCAGCTGGTTCACTGAAGTGAAAAAGTCTTGAAGTAAAAGGAGGGGAAAAGTCTGGCTATAA
This sequence comes from Manacus vitellinus, assembly GCF_001715985.3. NCBI lineage: Eukaryota > Metazoa > Chordata > Aves > Passeriformes > Pipridae > Manacus > Manacus vitellinus. The sequence continues at coordinate 63,178 of NW_021939471.1, read as the reverse complement.
AACAACAATTAACAAAGGTATGAATATCAAAAAAAAAAACAAACAAGAAAAGAAAATGTAAGTAGAGCAATTTAATTTTTTCCTTTCAACAATATCTATTGACATTTCTACCTAGGATTGTTCAGATGATCCTATGTAACCATCTAAATGCTTGAATATAGAAATACATTTGCATTATTTATATATTTACAGATTATGATCTCAACACACAATAGTTTTAATGTGGTCTTTTATTTGGAATTCTCTGACTTTTGTGTCTCTTCAGTCATTCTATTTCTCTATTTCTCTAAAATACATTTTTCCCACTTTTTCTGAGTCAGTAAAAATCTTTTAAAGACTCCATGAACATACAGCTGAAATTTACTGGCAGCTGGGGTTTAAAGACACCAGTAAGCTCATTTCCAAACATGTTACATCACAACAGTGATGAATAGAGATGTAAAATTTGGCAACCAGGCAAGATTTCTTCAACAACTAGTTCAGGTCATGAACTACCCTATAAACACCAGTGAGCCCCTGAAAAGTCCTTGTTGTAACAAAATCGTGTTTTTCTACTGTCTTAGGTGAATGTATCTGAGAGAGATCATTCTATGGTCTTTGCATTTGCCTGAAGTTCACATAGGAAACGTGTGCAACCAATAGATCAAGTTGCTCGTTGGTTCCTGGCCACGCAGGCTGCATTTTCACCGCAGTGGTTATTGAGGTGTCGTGGTCTGCAAGCAGTTAATCAGGTGCTGGTTAACAGGTAGAGCTGATGCATTCTCATTACAAATGAGAATAGAAAGGCCTTCACAGGGACAGTGAGAGACAGGTTTTCCTGACAGAGCAGCAGTTTGAAATAAAACATGTCTCCTGGGATTGCTGTTCGCCTTCCTAGGAACGGAAATGAAGATGTGAAAGCTGCCGGGCTGCAGCCTGTACAAGGAGCATCCAGGGGAAAAATGGGACATGTAGAGAGAGGTGAAGAGAGCTCATAATTGCTGGGCTATTATTCTAGTAAAGAGCAAAGTGCCTTCTGACTCCTGTGATTGACTTGTGGCAGGGAGAACAGAGGGCTGTGCTCGGGGGGTTTATCAGCAGTAATAAGCAGTGGAATTAGTCCTCGGGGTTGGCTGTAGTCCTGCTGTTTTCTCAGCAGCTGGCAGACACAGGGAAATCAATCTTGCATCTTTCACAGCTTCTGGATTCAATTTGGGAAATAAATACAAAAATAATCAGTATTTCTCTAGCAGATGAAGGCTGAAATGAACTGCTGTCATTAAGCGACTTTAATAAGGAACAAGGGGAAATATAGGGTAAATATAACACAAGTCTATTAATGCCACTGTTTACTCAGCATCTACTGCAGAGGTAACCTGAATACTCTGTTTGTTCATCCTTTTTTAATCTTCAATGCAGAAGGGCTTCCTGCAGGAGATCCCCGTGACTATTCCATTTTGGCCCTGAAGACAATGTCTTTTTCAATACATAGAGTAGTTCAACCCACTGAGCTGTTCGGGTTGTGGACTTTGTACTGTTCTGATTCTTATCTTGGTTCCTAATGAATTTTGCAGTTTCAGGGGAAAGTAATTCTCTGCCTCATGGGCATATTGAGCTGCTCTATTTTGATAGCCCTGGGGGGTAGGTTGGAAAGTTGGATTTTCATCTCTCTGCTCGACCATTATCTTGTTTTGTGGCATTATTTACTACTCATAAGTATCATAGAATGTTAAGGGGTCGGAATGGACCTCAAAGATCATCTAGTCCCAAACCCCCATTGTGGGCAGGGATACTCCCACTAGACCAGGTTGCTCAAGCCCCTATCCAACCTGGCTTTGAACACTGCCAGGGTTGGGGCATCCAAAACCTACCTGGGTGACCACCCTCAAAGGAAAAAATCTAATATCTAACCCAAATTTCCCCTCTTTCCATTTGTACCCATTACTCCTTGTCCTATCACTGTACCTCCTGAGGAAGAGTCCTTCTCCAGCTTCCCTGTAGATACTGGAGGGTTGCTATGAGGTGTCCATGCAACCTTCTCTTTTCCAGGCTGAACAGCCCCAATTATCTCAGCTTGTCTTTGTAAGAGAGGTCATCCAGTCCTCTTATCACTTTTGTGGCCTTTCTCTGGACTTATTCCAACAGTTCCATCTCCTTTTTATGTTGGGGAAACCAGAACTGTACACAGTTCTCCAGATGGGGCATTACAAGGGCAGAGTAGAGAGGATCACAGAGAGACTGATGGCTACCAAATCTTCTGGCCCAGGCTGGAGGTCACTTTAAAGACTTCTTCATGAGACCAGACATGTATTTGCTGTGTTGGCAGACAGAGTAACCCAGCCTGTTAGCTATTACATTTTCTACTGTGGTATTGCCCAGTTTGTGCTTCGTGATGCCACAGCACCACAGTATTGGTGTTGAGTGGTGCTGCACCCCTGGGACTGCCTGCCAGGGCCTCCTTCCTGAGACACCTCTCAGGCTGTTACTGTAAATTTTTATTCCAGGAAAGGTTGCTCTATGCTCTAGCTACTTCTTATCAAGGTCAAACATCTTATTTCCTACCTGAAGTTGTAAAAAACAGCTACAGCATTGGTCTGAGAGAAGAAATATTCTAACTGGTGTTTTTGCCACCCAGATCTTGCCTGTCTGTTCTGCTGCTGTATCTTTTTATTGCCCTTCTGTTGTCTGACCACATTATGTTCCCTCTCTTCTCAGATTGACTTGATTTTTATTTTTTTTTTTTTTTGCAGTTAGGCAAAACTTTATTGAGTGCAGTGCAGAGATACCACTTATCTAAATAGAAATGAAAATCCAGAACTCCTGTGTGGCTTTTAAAAAGTTGACTATCCAGCCTAGTTTTATCAAATTAGTCTGCCTAAAACCACTTTCACCCCAAGTCTTTTACGTGGATTAGAGATTATTGATGCTTCATTTCTTGTGTGCAGCACATGTAATGTGATATTCTGTCGATAAGATTTAGGTGGTCTTCGTAGAGTATACCCTTTTATGCCCTTGAGCTTTATCAAGTTTCTTCTCTGGAGTATCTAATGTGACAGGAATGCTTTGGGAATTCAAGTGACTCGTGCAGTTTGTGCCTCAGTTTCCTGCACTGCTCTCTTTAATTAAAGAATCAATCCTACAGGCTATACTTTGAGATTTCCCACTTTTTAGTTCCCTTGTTCTGTTCGCCACCTCGATTTGACCAAACAGTAACACCCGTGTCACAACAAGAGAGATTAATTCCCAAGTCAACCGTTTTTTTCAACTGCATTCAGCAGTGTTATGTTTTTATAAAGAGTCTGGTTCACTTCTAAGGCAAAGGGGATGCAGGAGAAGTTTTTTAGGGAGGTTAAGCAGTGCTGTTTGTCTTTACCACCTCATTTGCATCCAGAGTAGTAGTTCTGTTGTCATTGCTGCAACAAAGGAGCAAATGCAAAGCAATCGTGTCACATTATTTCCGGCAATGCAGAGGCGCCAGGATGTAATTGTGCCATTACAGCCTTTGCAGGAGTGTCACTGTGAGGCAAAGGACCAAGAGCTCCTTGGTGGCACCCAGAATACGAATGTTTTCCCCTGTCCCAGTTACAGACTTATGGAGCAGTATTTTAAGTTACTTAAGTAATTGTTAACCCAGTTGCTGGGAGATGGAATGCATTGGATCGCTCCAAGAAATCTTTTTTGATGAAATCCAAAGAGGCTACGGAATAACCCTCATGTTACCAGTGACTTTTTAGCAAGAGGAAGTGGCAAAAATATGAACCAGTCCTGTAGTATAAAGGTAGTAAATGAAAAGCAATTGTTCTCGTTAGAGGGCATTATTGTTATGAAGGTTCCAGAGTTAACTGCTTTAGTGTTACAGGCCTGTTTGCTGTGAGCAATTTATTCTGATTTTGGCTCCAATCAGAAGCAGTTCACTGCTTACTTTTCAGCAGAACTTCCTGCCTTTGCAAAACGTTTTTATATTTAGTTGTGGACCAAAAGTAGTGAAGATACAGTTGCAACTGGTCGAACCTTTATTAGCTTCATGCTGCCTGGAGGTTTCATCAGTTGAAAGTAAAGCACTTCATGAAAAATTCAGGCTTCACTGACCTCAGTGAGGATGCAGTTTTATCCCCTGACTTTAGAGCAAGTCTCTTGGACAAGAGTGAGGAACAAGGATCAAATCCAAGATCAACCACAGTGAGTAGTTTTCTGTGCTCTCTCTGTTAGACAAATAGAAACTTTTTGTTCCTCTCCAGACTGTTAATTTGGCACCAGTAGGAGTCTGGAATTAATCTTAATTACACAGTGTAAATTTAGATAGTACCACTGAGATCAGTTGAGTAATTGTGAAAGAAATGTGAATTGAAGCTTAGATCTTGAATACATTTTAATAAGGACTTATATTTCTTTGAATCTTTAATTAATAGCAGTTCCCAAACCAGTAAAAGACAATGTTATGGTAGAATTGAATTTGAATCATGCTGTAAAGGATGAAGATGTACAAGATTCCCTGTTTTTAAAAGAAGTTTTGAACATTAATGCTGTGTAATTAGCTTGTGTATGTTCCAGTGTTTATGGCTCCAAACTGAACTTCAGTGATTTCTGTTGATAGACTAGTTCTCTCAAACATGTGCTGAATTGGATTTCTTTTGATATTTAAAAAAAATTCATTGGTTTTAAGGCTATAGATTCTAGTGCTACCTATCAATCTAGTCAATAAATTCCTATACCTTTTATTCAAACCTGAGAGTTTAACTTTATTTATCAAAATCCTTTTTAAAATCTGTGATTTGTTTTCAGGTACAGCATTAAGCTGTGATTGTTAAGCTTTTTCTGCTGTTGTGTCATCAACTTTTCCTTTTATAAATGGGTGGATCTTTAAAGACTGGGAAAAGTAATCTCTGTTTCCATGTAGATTATCTATGTCAGCTGTGAGCCCGAAGTGCAGGAAAAGAAAGTTTCCAGTTTTTAACTGGATGAATTGCCTGCTCTTAACTGTGAAGGATACACGTAAAAACTGCTCTTTTTGCTTAGCACTTTGTGGGAGAGAATATCAAGTTATGACTTTGCTTTATATATAAAGTCTTCACTTTCATGATTAAATAGATTAGATAAAATATTCCCTTAATTATACGCTGTGCATTTGCACAGCATCAGTGTGTCATTCCTGTTGGACAGCTCTGCGGGAATCAAACAGCTCTTTGAATCTAACAGTTTGCTTTTATGGTTATTAATATCATTGTATCACCACATCTTCTCTTAGCTATGACAACAATGATAAAGAAAGAAGATTAAATGATGAAAAAAGTCTGATGATACCTTACAATCATCAGCCTCTGGATTACTGAGGACTCAGTGAGTCACTGGGCAAACTACAACAGCACTGAGTGCACCTTCCTTCTCATCTTGCTCTAAAGGCAGAACCAACTTACCACCTATAAATTCAATATTTGACACGACAAAGTTGACTAGATTTGTAAGGAGGTTGGGATTTAGGTTTTTTTCCTTTGTGACTGGGTCGAGCATTTCAAATTTCGCTTCAGTTTTTGTAACTGCATAATGCTGAAATCCTTTGCTAGCCTGTTCTCGTTATGGTTACCTCAGAAACTGTTGTAGGACCCTTTTCAAAGTGACAGGGTCATGTGCCTGATGGCTTTCATGAATGATCAGCCTAAGCAGTCCAACATTGCAAAGGAGAAAGCATGGAGGGAGAAAAAACAATGGGTAAAAAGAGAGAATCCATCTGGGCCGAACTGAATCCCAAATGAAAAACTTTTCAATGAGACTATTTTAGGTGGTAGAAATAAATCACATAAGCAAAGAACAGAATTGTCCATAAAAACCCCAAAGAATTAAAAACTATAGACACGGACTATGAGGGGAAAAAGAAAAAGTTTGTTAGGAGTGCCTAAAGAATTCACTAACTCTAAATTGTCCCAAATGGCAAATTTCACATGGGCAAATTAAAAATTAGTTGCAAGTCAGCTCTTCAAGCTGTCGAACTAAAAATGGGTTATTTGAATGAAAAATTATTTCCCCCACCCCCAAGCATGTAGGAAATTTCAAGAAAATGGGGCTCTTCTTAGGAAAAAAAAAATTATTTTACTTAATTGCTGCTCAACAGGAGAAGAAAATTAACTCCCACGGACCAAAATTATCCTTTTCATTGCATTGGGTAATTTTATTAGGTTTGCTGACTTTTAATATATAACACAGCAGGAAGTTCACAACTATTCCTCTCCTGAACATTCTAGTAGAGACACCACCATCAGACTAAGAAGAGAACTCTGGATTTTTGCCATGATTACCATCCAAACTTATTCTAAAACAATTAACAGGCGTTTGATTGAGAATGCCTTATTTTTCTTCTTTCCTATGAATAGTTAATAGTCATTCCTGCTGTTGGCTGCTGCTGATGATGATAATAGTCCTTAGCTTCTAAGCTGATTTTAAAAGAAACTCTCCATCATTTCCTTCACTTGGACCCCAAGCGAACTGTAAACTACTGAAGTGCAGGAACTGTGAACTAAAACAGTAAAACAGAACTGCAAAATCTTCTTTATTATTGTCAGTTTGTCCTGTGCTTTCTAACTGAAGAGCTTGTGTGACTTCTTGTGTACTGTAGAGCTGCACAAGAAAGATTTACAATACTTTAGTCTTGTATATAAGTTAATCAAGTTCACCTTTCCACTTATAAGTTATTTTCTGAAAGTGTTTGCGTTTGAAGGTTTGCTAAAGACAATGAAAAGGCAGTGTAGTGATGTCTGCTACATAATGAATACTTGAGTAAGGAAGGGAAAAAAGAACTAAATATTTTCCAGCAGCTATTTTTCACTTAGTCTGGCATGTTTATATATGTACATACGACCTACAGAAAATGGTAATATAGATTAAATGAAACAAAATGCAATTCAATATTTAATTTCATTAATATTAGATGCCCATGTTGAGTATGTGAATAATGGAGATTACTGGCAAAGGATCTTTGGAATCTCATGTTGGGGTGAAGAAAGGGAAATTAAATACTTAAAATCAAATAGTACATACAAATAAATTGGTAAGGTGTATGCAACAATATTTGACTTAGCATTCTGAGAGGAAAGTCTGATATTAAATCCCATGAAATGGTGTGATATACCAATATTATATTAAGATAGTTTAATTTGAAATTCTCCTGGCATCAGCTCTTTTAAGTATGTGCTTTCAAGTACTTCTATATCATGCAAACAGTTTTCCTTTAGAGCACAAATTGGATTACTATCTGCTGTTCAAATTAATAATCATATTACTATAAACAATATTAGACTGGGTTTCCATAACACTTTCACACTGAAGAGCTCTAAAAGTGTTGCTGGGTTGTTCTCCAGACTTATCAGTCACATTCTGGAACCTTTGAAGGAATATTAAAATAGAATTGTAGTTAGAAGAAAATATTGGTATATACAGGTGAAGTCTGCATGTACAAATACTTTTAGTGTACATGCTACAGCTATTTTGGCAGTAAAGAATTGTTTTACCATTGTGACTGCTTAATGATTAACACCAAGAGTGTATCAAATTACCATCAAGGCTTTGAGATTTCGAAGGAGTTTAGAAATGTTCATGTAATAGGGGACTGCTGTGTATGTACACCACCTCTCTGGGATCCAACTGTACAGATGACATGACCAACCCATGGAAAGCTTAAACACAAAGGCATCTGTAAAACCTTTGTAATAATTGTCAGTGACAAAACAGAAAGTACAGTTTCAGTAGTCTATAGAGCTTTAAATGATAGTCTTCTGTCCAGTAATAAATGTTGGCAGTGTTTTGTGATGCAAGTTAATACATCTCAAAAGAGATGAATATACCCTCCAGGACAACCTTGCAAATACCTGTCATTTAGAGGTAGATGAAATCAGAATTTTCCCCTTACTTATTGCTGGTATTTTCCCATCCCACAAGTAATTTTCAGCTATTCATGTGCTCAGTGTATAGGTTGGCACTAGAATCTGGTGTCAGAGATGATTAAAGTGACAAACTAACAGCAGGAATCAGAAGGATGGTTTTTAGAGTGTCATCTCTCTGATTTAGGGTGATGTTTTTGTGCAGACTGGAGGGATGTGGAGAGCCAGGGTGGGAGAAGATAGAGTTTCATAAAAGCATTGCACAGTTCAGACACACAGTTGCATTTTAGCAGCAGTAAGTGATATTCTGGTAAAAGGTTTTTGCCTTGTTTTCATGTGCACTGCGTACACACGACTGTGCTTGCATATGAATTTCATTTTTATTTAATTTAGGGATAATTTTATTTCAGTCTAAGTGCAGGTGAATTCTAAACTCAATTTAAGCCATGTTTATTTCAGCCTACACTTATTTGTTTAAAACAGACTCTAGGGGGGAAAAAAGCCTGTATATTAAAACTCTAACAGAGTTATGTGGTAATATGTGAAGGTTTTAATCAAACAACCAGCTTGTGAAAGAGAGCAGGCAATTTTAAGTATAAATTGTACATCCACATCATGAATTATTCTTATCCTTTTAAAATGTAAACCAAAACACAGAGAGAGTAGTCAAATAGCAAATTATGAGAGCTATCCAACAGTATCAGGAATCTAGTTCAGCACAGCAAAAAAATTGTAATATTCAAACAGTGTTTTCATGATACCTATTTCCCACAAACTGTTTCTAATGAGGAGGACTAACATTCAAGTAGTTGTCCTTGAATTTCCCCTTTTATTGTGATTATACAATTAAATCTATTTCACAAATGTGTTGTTGTATAGATACATTCCAATATAACAATGTTATTTTTGCTTTCATGAGGGTAAATTAAGTAAAATATTAAAGCCTTTTTTTCACTAATCCTTTATCTTGTTTTGTAATGACAAGATTTTGGATGAATGAATGTTATCTGCATGTCACTGCAGAAAATACTCAAGCCTCAAATATAAAAAAAGTACAATGGTTTTAATATTTTTCTTTCCAAAAGACTCCAAGCTAACTCTGTGGAATCTTATTCAGTTTACAGATGTCTTAGATTGTCAGAAATATTTGTCTGTTATTTTTTCCCTGACTTTCCCCATAACATACTCATTTTTTAATACAAGACTGGACTGTTGTTAAGATAAGGCTGACTGGTATCACTAGCAGTGTTTCATAACACTTGTGTGAATGACTAAATGTTGACCGAAAATATTTCTCTGCAGTGAAATTGCTGTGCTGAGAAAATTGCTGTTGGATCAGAATGCTGCTCAAGTAAATAGAATAATTTGTTTCATCCATAAGGGTCACTAGGCAAATTAGCTGCAGCTTTTCCTTCAGACTGGCACTACCATATTAAATGTGGAACAGTGGAAAATGCAGAAAAGTGCTGATGGAACAAGGAAATTATTTGAAATATTAATTCAAGCCTATAGGTAGATGAAACTCTGAGTCTACCATGACAAATGCTCAGCTGTAATACATACAACCAGCCTCTTATTTATGTCTGCACACTTCTATCTGTCTTGAGTCTTTCCAGTTCTTCTGAAAGTCAGCAAGGAGCTAAAATATAACAGCTTCTTCACCGAATAATTTTAACCACGGGTGTTTGAACCTGGCCATTAATTTGCATGCTCATCCTTGTCACCACAGGTCACTAACATTCCAGTGCAGAACAGGAATCTGCCCTTAAAGCTTCCTGAGTGTGTCAGCAATGGGAGCTGGAAGGCTGCAGAACCCAGCAGGTGTCCTGTGGCCACTTCCACTCAGCCTCCCACGGCTCCCTCTTCCACACAATCACAGCCCAGCCACAGGCATGTTGGTGAACAATATTTCAGCTCACGGTGATTAATAGTCCCCAGATCACACAAGATCCAGCTCCTGAGTCCATTCTGCTTTCCAGCCCAGTCTGGAAGGAGCAAGGCAGATGATGGCCCTTGCCATGAGAGCTGTGTGCTCTGTGCAGGCATTCACTGCTCATCAGCACCAGGGAGGAGGCTCTCGGGCTCCTTGCCAGGAGCCAGCAAGCAATCAGTTGATAGCAACAGCTTTATTGACCCAGGCCAGAACATCAGCCTTTCAGCCCTAAACTGGCTTACTTGAGTAGTACTTGAAAAAGGCTCCTAACTCATTTCTCATTTCTGTTTCTCTTCTTTAAATAAAGAAATCATGTGATTCTGGTCCTGATCGTATTAGTGGAGTCTATGATTTCACTTGTCATTACCTTTTTTTTTTTCTTTCTTCATCTCAAAACCTATTCTTTTCTAATTGGATGATCTATAGATAAGCTATAGATTACTAAATATGAACCCCCACTTCAATTCCCTTCACTTAGATTGTTAGGTACAGATTGCACAGCTGTGATTTTTTATATTGGTTTATGAAAAATGAAATACAGTCTCAAAAAAACCCCATCTTTAAATGCTGAAATGCCTCTCCAGCAAGAAACCCTCACCTGCAAATGGGCACATACCTCAAACTGGTGGTACTATGTCCTCATTTGATGGTGCCTGCATGGAAGTTTGCAGAACATGCTGTGATAATACCTTTCTTTCCTGAAAGTTGGTAAAATTCTGAGAAGGGTCCTTAGTTCTTTTACTCTGTTAGAAGGCTATAAACTGGGTGTAATCAGAACATTTCTTTATGGAAACATTTAAATCTAAGTCCATCCAGATTTAAGTGACCTCAGCAGGTATTTTGATGTGTGACAGGTAAGGGGAGCAAACTTCTGCAGTGGCTGTCTCTGTGTGCCTTAAACTCTTTCCTAACCCAGCACCCATTCTGCTGGTTTAGGGAGTGGCAGGTTTTGCATGAGTGTAAGAAGCTGTGCAGTTAACATTGCTTTGTCTTGGGGCACAAAGCTGTTTGCAGGACAGGGAAGCACAGGGATGAATTCCTTCCCAAACATCTTCCCAGCATTCTGCAAATGAGGGCCCCCCACTTTGTTTAAGTCCCAGGTAGATTTTACTTCTGTCGATATTTCTACCCCTATTCTAAAGCCACGACATTTTTTAGCACTCTTGAAATTTACCCTATAAAAAGAGATTTACTTCATTTTAAATTTCATAACTAAATTTTGATGTTCTTTTAGTTTTTAACAACCTGGAAATCCCCGAGCCTTAGTCATTTTTATCTCCACACCTTTTGTAGGTTGGCATATAACGAGTCAATTTTTTTTTTCTACACTCGTGAACTGCAACTTCACAGCTGCAGTGTACCACTAATGAGCAATAATATTTCACTAACTTGTATTTTGGTAGAAGAACTATGACTGGCTTCTTCTAATACATGATAAACTTTTGCAATATGGAATGCATTCTGCAGTGTATCTGTAAGCAGGGGTGAAGGCTTTTTGTTTAGTGCAAAAAGCAAAACTTGGAGACAAAGAGCCCTTCAGCACTTGCAAAATGTAGAAATCAGATCTGGTCCTTTGAAAGTAAGCTTGGTCATGTTCTTGGTTATGTTCTTGGTTATGTCTTGACTGCAGAAGTGAGGTAGAAGAGAACTTATCAGGAAACTTTCATGAGAGGGGAATGTCTAACAGCGTGGTGTCCTGGTTTTGAATTATTTCCCTTTCCTTGCTGCATTTGGTAATGAAGAGAAAAAGAGGAGCTGAGCCAACATCTGAAAACATTTTCTTAACAAAGTTAGAAGAATTACTATAATGAGGTATTTAAATGATATGATGATATGTTACCATATGCTGCTGAGTTTTTATCTAGCTATTATAAAGGTGTCAGAAGAAAAACACATATTAACCCACAATTCCTAGGTTAATTTTGTTCACTCCATGGGAACAGTGTTCACTTTTCCATGAGAAAACCCAGTAAGGGCTCATAAGGCAATGCACCATTAACAGTTTTTGTATAATCTTTTATTTACAGATTGATTTTATCTCAAAAGGGAGGTATTTTTTGAAATAAATGTGGTGGACAGAAATAAAGCAGGAATGGCTCTGGGGATTCACAACGGGACAGTCAATAAAGATTTTAGTGCTACCAACAGAGATGTTGTCCCCACCAGCAATGTGTCAGTGTAACATGGCAAGTGGCTGGGGGATTGTGTGGATTCTCTCACTGAAAGATTCAACTTTATTGAGGTTTTTCATTCTTTTTTCAGATAAAACAATTCAGAGAAAATGCTTTTAAGCTCTTTCAGTTCTCTCTAATAAATATTCACTTTTTAGCCTCTTTAGTCTGTTGGAGTACAGTCTGCTTTCTCTTTGTTACAAAATGTGAGTATCCTCCTCCTCAAAATGGTCCCCTGGAAAAAATGGAATTGTGTGGAATCAATTATTTTTCAACATGCCTAATGAATCAAAATGTGTAGCCTGGCAGCTCAAACTGAGATCCCTGAAATAGTCAGTTTGGAAAGTATTCCTTCACTTTCCTTTTTACTGGTTTCCTCAGAGAAAGGGAAACATTAAACTGTATACTTAAGTTCTGTGCCTGAATCTCTTTCCTAATCTTCTATCAGGAAGTATTTAAAATACAATTCCCTCAACTGGCCAGGTCACTTAAGGAAATATTTTCAATCAGAGAATCAAAATCAATTTTTTTTTTGATGATAAATGTGCTAAATGGACACTTGGCACCTCTACTACTCTTCAGTCATAAATGCATTTTGTACTGTCATTGCTTTCAGTGGCAATTTAGGATTGAACTGTTGCCATTTAGGCTATGCTGTGGCACTTCTGGAATCAAAACAAAAATCAAGTGACTCAACCAAGTCACTTGAGTTGTCCTCAACACTATTGTGACTGAGATTGAGAATTAAGAAATGCTTGAGTCTGATACAAATGTTGTCTTATCTATTCTGCTGATGTATGTTAGCCAGACAAGAAGTAACCCTTGCAGAATTAAGCAGGGTGAGTAATCTTTGAGTTCTCTGATTAGAGAAGTGTTGAGATCAGTAGGAATATCAAGGTAACTACGTTTAATGGTTCATTGTTTTTAATGCTTATGCATGTGACTGCAAATTTTGATTAGTTGTCTAGCTGATCCACCTGGCATTCTGTGCATTCCCCTTCATCATATCACATGAATGTTTGTTATTAGTACCTTCTTTTCACTTAAATGCTTTGATTATGGGGAGGTCACACACTCCCGATTTTTCTTTCTGGTTTACAGAACAGTTTTTGAAGAGTTGGCAGAATTGTGTAGCTGTGCTCATATATTTACCTTTTGAGCTTGAAAGAGCCTAATAAAGTAACCAAACTATGAAATAACACTGGCTGCTCTTAAGAGCACATGATAGGGACTTCATGAGGACAGGGAGTGAACAATATCTCAGTATCATTTCAAGGTATTTCTCTCTTGTTTTCACATCAGATCAATCACAGGGACACACTTCTGGGTTGCCGTGAACAATGATTTCACTTTTAGCTACAAAACGAGGGGCTTATTAAAAAATAAAAAAAGAATAATCCCCAAAACTAATGACAAAGGGTGAATTTGAAGCAGTGCCCCATTTAAAATGGTTATTTACTACTTCAGATACTTAGAGACGTAATTAAGTCTTCTGTGGAGGCAGAAAATAGCAAGTTAAGTGTTAGCATTTATCAACTGAATTTGTACTGTTATCCCAACAGTTAATGTGTGTGGAGAGCTGCTTTAGTCATTACCACTGCTGGAACAGCCTTTCAGGGAGATTAACTGTTAGGGAAAATCCCATATCAATAAACAGCCCACGGGAATTTCTTCATTTGTGTTATTTTCTTTTTGGACAGCGGATGCATTTTCAGTAGGGGCTTAAAATCCCATTTTATAGAGGTCGTGGTCTTACTGTGAAACTTTCTCTGGAAAAAAATCTCACCTCTCTGACATTCCTGCCTTTAGGACATCATAGAACTAATGTGCCCACTCCATTTCTCCTTAAGCACCCCATCGTGTCGGATGCATAGAAGCAATGAACTGTGCCCTAGGCCACTTACAGGGCTTTTTTTCCCTAGAAAATAGTCAAAGCTCTGTCTTTTCTAAATAGCAGAGACTGTTCAGAGAGGTCTTCGGTGAATGATTTAAGATATTCATACAGTTACTGTTGTAAAAAAGGGTAGAGTGTGTTCAGCAGGAAATAATGGTGGAGAGAGCAGGGAATAGTCACTGCTCTGAACTTTGCTGCTCTAGTTAAGATCAATGGTTATATTCCATGCTCTGCCTGCTGTTCTGCCAAATGTCCAGTGCTTTGTACAGGACTGTGTACAAGGGAGTGAAATGTGCTGTCATTTAGCAGGATGGAATTCCTGGGGGTTCCCTCTATTGCTGTCCATTGCAGGGTCAGCTATGCTGAGGTTTAGATTTTCTTTTTTCCATGTGTTTTGAGGCACATATTTGTGTTTTTTTTTTCTTCCTTTTAATTTATAGATGATTTATCTTGCTATGAGAAATAAAAATATGGGTTTTATAGATGTATCATGAAGTTGTAAGATATTCAAGTTCCAGACTGGGAGTGGGTATCAGGGACTTTTTCGACCGGATAAAGGAAATATAAAAGTTCCTAAAAACTAGAATTTTTTGGGACCACATGAGAATTTTTGTACACAAGAGTTTCTTCTCTCTCTGGGCTAAGAACAATGGAAGATCTATCATTTTTGAAAGAGGATGCCCAGCAGCCAATTGTGAATACACTAAACTTATCTGAAAAGGGTGGGGATTTTGTGAAACTATAAAATGTATGGAATTTAAACCGAAAGTGTCTTTTTCCCTGGAAACTCAGTGCAAGAAAGACCCAACACGTTGAATAAATTCTTCCTTGTTTCTTTGTTCCCCGAATTTATGCCATCTTTCTAAATTTAAAAAGAGGGATATTTCCCACACAGGTAAGCTGGATCTCTATTTTTGATCATGGGCAGCTAAATATATTTGAGAGTCAAGATGAGAACTGTGAATGGATCTTAATTTTAATTTCTAGTTATACAGTTATTTAATACTTTTTAAAAAATTAATTTAGGTGGTTTTTTTAAAATTGAGAGGGGGGAGGGATAGAGAAAGTCCTGAAATTATACTTTTCTTAAAAGTTTTGTGAACAGCTTGGACTGTCAAAATAAGGTTTTGGATAGTCTTGTGAGGTGGTGTCAAACTTTATTTTGTGTTATGTTTGCCTCTGGTATTGTTTCAGCCCTATAAATATAGAAACTTTTGTTTTCTTTGTTAAGTGTTTGTTTCTCTTTCAAGGCTGAATCTCTCTCTGCCTGTGATGGCAAAAGGGTTTATTACCTTTTAATATCAATAGTTGTAATGATCTCATTTTACTCAGTACCATTCTGCTTCTTTAATTTCCCATGTTTTACTTTTTTTCCCTCAACTTCCTAAAGAAATGAGAACAAACTAGCAGCCATACAGTTGTATGGCAATGGTATACAGAAAAGACTTGTAGCTTTTAGGATGTAACAAACTATTTAAATTCATGTCATTTTAGTGATGGTCTTTTGGCATTGACATATTGCACCATGAGAAAGCAAAATGCCCCTGGAATATCAGATGGCTGGGAATGCTTGGAAAAGACAGTGAATACATTTTCAAAGCATAAAACTCACAGCCTAAAGGAAGTCAAATACATACCTATCCTGAACAGGTCTGCTTCTGGTTAACATAAGAATAGAATTAAGTGCTTTGAACAGTTTTGATAAAAATATCTGAACTCTGTTGAACAGGGTGATTCACCCTTGTAGGAATGGGCCCACATTTATATATATATATACACTATATGTATATATACATATATATATATATATACATATTTATATATATATACACACTATATGTTGTTCTTACAAAATGGAGAAAAATTTATGACAAAATACTGTCGCCTTAGGTGTCAGCAATCAAAATGTTTCTGCACAATAAACCAGAAGAAAATAGAGAAATTAGTCACTGCTGTGGTTTTACAAGTCAATGACCAAGTGCCATTCCCGTATAGAAGACGGGGAGTTTGGGTGCCAGGGTTTTGCTTCTCCCTACAGCCAGGGGTGTGTGAATCTTCCTTCTTGCCTGGAAAAAAATGTAAAGAACATGAAGCGATACGAATAAAATTTATTCAAACCTGTCTCCCTGGATTTCTATAAAGTCTGTCCTTGAGGCATCCTGATGCCTTTGATCACTCTCGTGCCTCACATTGATCAACGTGAGATCAAATTTAAGGATAGCAACGTGGAACACAGTGAGGACAAAGGGAATCTGTAGCTGTTCTTGTACAGCAGCATACTTGAGATATGTAAATGAATCCTGGATTCGTTTGAAAACAGTATTTCAGGCTTCTCATTAAAAAAAAATTCTCTAGTTCACCATGTATTTCTATAAGCCTTTTCTAGTAGTGAGGAATTCCCCAGGCTAGGTTTGTTTTGTGAACTCCTTTTTCCAGCTGAGCTGAATGCCTCCTGGTGGTGTTTCATTGAATGAGCCATTGATTTAATTAGAGTTAAACCAATTTCTGTTAACTCCTATTTTGCCCTTTCTGTTATACTCTTCATGGATTACTGCAGGAATTCCAAGTGGCACTGCAGTTTTTGAACTGAAACTGTAAAGAAAAATGAAAGAAACCTGAATTCTAATTCATTTACCTTCTAAATAAACAAGGAGAACACTTCAACAATTAAAATCACTTTAAATATATAGTACCTTTTGGTTTGTGAAAATAGGTAGAAGCATAAAATAAAGTAGATATTCCATTGGATCTACATTAATCATGCTGTGTGTCAACTATTGTATGTGTGAGAATAAATCCTTGACTCCCATGTCATCCCAGTTCCCAGGTTTTCAAAAACCTCTAGAGTCACTGTGACTGAAAATGGAAAAAAAAAAAAAAGAGAGAAGTTGGAAAGGGTTCATTTCTCAAGCTCTTCATACTGTAGCTCATATCTTATAATAACTTTGTATATGAAAGTGTAGTTTAAAGGCTTTTAGAAAATATTTGAAGTTGGTTTTTTTTTTCATAAGATCTCTAATTCTTCAAGACAATTCTAATTGTCTAATTCTAGACAAGGATTTCACAACTCAGGGTCCCAGTCCAGAACTGTAATCAGAGAGAGGCTATTAACTAGATTTTAATTGCACAATAGTATGCACCTCAAAGGATTGGTGTTGTCAGGATGTGATGAAAACACAGGGCATTTACTGGTCTGTGGCTTAAGGGAGGAATCTCCCTATGAAGACCTAATTTCTGTGATGCCTTTAAAACCAGAAACAGAAATTAATGAGGAATAATCCTTGGCCAGTTGAATTCCCAGAGGTGAAATTTCTCTGTAGATGGAAGTTTAGAAACATAAGAATCAACCAACTAGACTTGAGCAGGCTAATTTGGAGAGAGCATGACTGATTTAGCTTTGGAACTGGCCAGGAAAAAGGAGGATGCTCCTTGGTGCCAGCTGAGAGTCAATGAAGCAAAAATGCAATGTTATGCAAGTACTGCTATAAGGACTGATTGGAAAAATAAATGGGCTTTTGTCTGTTGCAAGAAAGGAAGGAGTCTGAGAATCATCCACAGTCCTTCTCCTGGGGCCTGTTTGAGAGCCTGAAGCTGAATGTTTGCTCTGGTAGGAGAGGCCCACAAATGGGGAAGGAGGCTGTATGAAAATAATACATTCTCCAACCTGGAAATGAGGGAAACACGAAGAACTTCTTGCTTTTCTCTCTGTTGTCTGATTTTCTTATCAACTCTGACTTACCTTAGTGAGAGAAGAGAGAAAGCACAATTGGAGAAGTAGAAAACACCAGATGTTATTAATTTTCTTTCCTTGGGAAAAAGATAAATATACTAGGTTGGGTTTAAGCTGACTGAGACAATTTGTATAGTTCATGGGTTTTGGCAATGGTAACTTAGAAAATAATATTCTCTTTTTTTTTTTTTTAACCATTGTCTCTGAAGGGAGGGGACTGCTTTTCCTATGATACATTTGAATCATACTTGTTATGTGATTCCTACACAGCATGGAAAATTCTAAATACTGGATGTTATTTAAAAATAAGAAAGTTAAAATTTAAATCAAGAGACTAATCCAAAGTTCCCTGAACTCAAAGGAAAGGATCCCTCTCTCTGCAGAAGTCCCCGGATCAGATCTGATTCTCACTGAAGAAATATAAAACCACCATGCCATATAATTTGTTAAGTTACCAAGATTTATTTACCTATTCTGAAGGCTGGTGGCTTTCAGACATCCAGGTGTTGTAAATATTCATGCTGGAATAAATTTGGTGGCAGGGGTATTTAGTCCAAAAGACCCTTGGAGCTGAAAAAATGTCTTGCTATTTTCTGCCCAAGAGCTGAGAGGTACTGTAGAAAGATACAGACTGTTCTAAATATTTGATTTATCAGGATCCCTGACCTTTCTGTCATTCTCCGTGGCTTGCATTATCTTTGGATATTGAAGCAAACAGAAGTGACTCTCCAAAGAACTGTGCAATTTAACTTCTGTAACCTGTGAGAAAGGCACCAGATGTTACCAGGGTCCCAAGTTCCCCATCTCTGCTTTGAACTCGTCTCTCCCTGGCATGGTTATTAAACTGTGGTTACAGCAGTAAAAGCTTCTTTTTGAAGACAGTGACAGTGTTGTCTGGGGCTCTTAAGTTCCTGTTTAAAATATTATCTGAACCAGCTAAATGGACAGCACATCAAAGCACGTCAGGAGCTGTAAAGGAAAAGCTGCAAAGCACAGCAAGATTAGCATATTTATAAGCACAGAAATGTTTGGAGGACAGGTCTTTGTCCCCAGTTATAGCCCTTGAATAACTTTAGTTCTCTGTCGTTCAAAACTGACAAAAAAGTTTACTAAAATCCACAAATAGAGCAGCCCTTCCATGTTTCCATATCCTGGGGTATTAAAGACAGTGCTGCTGAGGTGGTGTTACGTGTCTTCTTTAAAATGTTTGTGACTGTCACCCTGAAGGCTTCCAAGTGTTTAAGTTTTTTCCTACTCAAAACAATTTCTCATTAGCAAATTATTGTCGGTTAAAAATCCGTGCAGATTTTTGTAATTTTTAGGGAGCTGTTCTAGAAAACAAGTTGTCATGTATACTTATATGATTTAATAAATTAATCTCAGTAACTTTACTTGCTTATGGATTTTCAGGAGAGCAGTTACTATTGCTTCAATTGGCAACAAAAGCAGAGATCATGAAATAATTCTTCTGTCAATTCCTAAGTCTTTTCAATGGCTTTCATCAAAGAATAATTTTTATTGACTCTTACTTTTTCATATTTTTGGAAAAGCAGAAGAAATTGCAATGTTATCATTCTTGAGAAAAAGGAAAATCTGCACTTTGTCCAGGCAAAACCCTTTGGCTAAACAGGGAAATCTTTAAATAAGTCAGAGCATTTCAGCTTTTTAATATTTAACAAAAAGCAGAACATGTTTTTGTTTAAACAACAATTAAAGAGAGATAAAATAAATCAGAGTGAAAAAAGTAAAAGCCTCTTCTGAGTGGTTTCATGTGGTAAAAGGAATGAAGAAATCACTAGAAGACTTACTGATGGATGCCCAGTGCTGATGAATGCCATTTCCAGAGCTGACTGAAAGCTTGAAACTCTAAAAGAAGAAAATAAATAACACAAAGCTTTTCATCTGTGCCTTAGTCTTTGGTCAGTGACCACCAGCTATCTGGGTTTTTTCCTTAATTGACCATCTCAAATACAAAAATAGAAAATGCCTCATGAAAAATAAAATTTAAAAAAAATAATAAAATACAAAGGCTCCATTTTCAGTCCATGTCCGTGCGTGTGACTGCAGGAGAACAGTGGCATTGCAGAATGTGACTTTGACAAAACTCTCAAGTGTGTTGTGTCAATTTTCATTATTTTTAGAGGCTGCCAAAGGGCAGTGTACCCTCACTTTTCAATTTTTAGTTTTATTTACGAATGTGTATATAGCATGGGTGTATCTTGCTGGCTTATGATCTATAAATAACAAAGTGAAGACTTTACATAGGAAGCTGAGCTATTAACTGAATATGCAGGTACCAGATGGCTTTATTCCATGTAGGACTTCATGGTATAGCAGTCAACAGTAGTTGCTTGTTTCAATCTCCTTTTATAGATGCCATGAGAAATATTCTGGGACACTGCTAAATATTTTAGGGTTTGAGTAATGTGGTCAGCCCAGCTGCACAAGCTGCTCAGACCTTTTCATATTTTGCAGATAATGATTTTCAGCCACAATTCAGCTTCTTCTATTTAGATCCAGGCTTCTAAGCCCCAACCTCAATCACTTTTGGCAATTTGAACTAATGTCAGATGGTGCTTAAGAAATAACTTTCTGTGTTCCTCTGTATTTTTTTTCTTAAAACAAAAAAAAAACCAAAACAACAACAACAGCAAACTTGAATTCTTCAGGGTTTCCGTCACAGAAGGGTGAAAAAAATAAAAGAGAAAAGATTAAAGATATATTTGACAGCATAACAGAGTGTAACCTCAAACTCAGGTTTCTGGGAACACACAGAACTGTTTTCCCCAAAAATGGCTGATGGATCAGGTCCTAATTGACCTGCTAACACTTCCAAACCTACTGTTAATACCCAACTTTGTCCTGTCACTTGGTCAGCGTCCCTCATGTCCCAAATCAAAACCTCAGCTGAAGGAATGTCAAGAATTTGGCAACTCATCTGTCATTTTAACTGCACAGACTAATGCCTAGAGGGACAGACTGCACAAAATTGCAGAACAATGCAATTGCTGTTGGACCATTTCTGGAAATTCAGGAGCATAAGAAGATATTAAAAAGTTAAAACTCCATTTCTTTCTCAGTTCAGTATACTCATAATGTGTTTCCTATTTCTTACTAGAAATCAACTTAAAAAGAAATGAACCATGCTTCAAACTCTGTATTTATTTCTAATAATTAATTGCATTGAAAAATCTGCTTGGCTGGAAATGTGCATTCCCTGTGGGTTTTTTTTTTTGCATCACAAAGCTTTCATTTTGTCTTGTGTTTCCAGATGTGAGTGCCAGTGATTTCCTATCTCACAGGGAGGAAAATAGATGGAGCCAGGCTATTTCAATGTATTCTCTTTAAAAATAAAAATAAAAGATGAAACTAGGAAAGAAAGGTCATTCATCTTCTGTCAAAAATATAAATTCAAGGGGAGCAGGCACATATATATGTACGTGATTTGGTTTTATATCAAATATTTATACAGTAAAAAATGCATAATGGAGAACTTCACTGTAAAGTACTGTGGAAGCTAAAAAAAAAAATTGTCAGAAGTTTCCCTTAAAATTCCAACTGCATTTTACTGATAGGTGGAGACCTGGAAAGCTTTTATGGACCAAAGTGTTTACTACTGCCATTATGAAAATTTCCTTTCACAGAACAAGTAATTTGTTTGAAAACTTGTACGTGAAAACTCCTTCTTTTTTAGTTACTTTAAACCAGAACGTAGTGAATTAAATTCAATAGGGAATAAAGGATAAAGCAAGTGTTTTCTGTGTTCAGGTTTATTAGAGTAATGTTATTGCTCCAAGAAGGATATAAAAAAAAGTAATTGTCTTTCTATTGCAAAAATTCTCTCTGGTAAGTGCCTCATTTCACTCGAGAAGCACAATTTTGGTTGTTCACCTCTGCATCCCTTAGCCATTTAAACACATTCAAGTGTTTTAAAAGAATTTTACAACATAAATGTTAAGCTTTTATTGGACATTGCTCCTGGCAGGTTGCAAATGACCCTTTTTATTCTCCCTATATATTTTTCTTTATTTCTTTTTATTTATGATAGAAAAAAAAAATCATTCTTTTTATTGAAATGTAGCAAAAAAAACCCAGAAGTCGAAACTCAGAAAAACAGCTTTTTAAACCATTATTATAAACTTTGTGAACACTGGCAAGAATATTCTATGGAAGGAAAAAATCTAAAGCAACAAAAATTTACATCATGGTAAGAAATTTAAGGCTGCCATTCTTTACTATGCAGAGTTAAATTTCAAGTGGTTTCAATGCTTCTTATCAGCTCTTTAAGACAATTTTCTTCATAAACAGTTTTGTTATGGAAAGCAAAGGAGTTGAAAGCACAGTAGATAAGCTCATAATTTCACAGTAAAGTCTATTGACACTTCCACATTTCTCTCATTTCCTGAGGTATTTATAACCAAAACATTTGTGTGTCAAGCTGACAGGTCTCTTAAATGCTGTTTCAGGTGAACAAACACTGCTATTTAGGTTTCTGTTGGCTACATGGAATCTTCTGTCAGAAAACTTCTTACTTTTCTCTCAGCAAAATGATACTGATGAAAGAGCTTTGTGATTCTACTGATGTCTTCATGTTCAATTAAATTCACATGCAAACATCAGCCAGCATCACTTCCTTTTCTATACTGCTCATTATTTCGAGTATTTTGCACTTTGTTATTGCCAAAAGGTTCCAGGTCAGAGAAGATGGTGGAATAACACAAAAATCATCAGAAATTCAGGCTTAGGAAAACACTAAATATTAGTTTCTGGGAGACATTGCTCAGATTATTAAATATTTCTGATCTTCTGAGTGTCTCTGCCTTGTTTAATGCAAAGCTGACTTGGCCTTGAGAATTTCTGTGCTTTGTGTGGGAATGCTGACCCAGGTCCCACACAGTCCTGTTTAATGTGTCCACTGAGACACCAAGCCTTGTTTTGTCTGGTCTGTCAATACTTCCCTGTTCCAGCACGGGGCTGAACAGTTTGTTCCTCCCAGGCACCCTTCTCTCTGCTGCTCTGTCCAGCAGGGCTGTAAAAGCAGCTTTAGCTTTGCACCAGCAGTTGCCTTTTTCTGTCTTGCTCAGTTGTTGTTGACAGCTGAAATGCAGTGCTGGACTTTATACTAAGTTAAACAGAAAAGGAGCAGGCTTCAGGCTTCAGGAAGATCAAGGAAAAGCTCTGGGTTGAGGCCAACATCATTTGATCACAGATTTTGTCAGATAGGACACGTATGTCATTGAGAACACTATTGCACAAATCAAGAACAGCATGTAGGTTATAATTTATCAAGATAACGTGAATAGGAAAAAATATCCATCATCTAAAGGACTTTTTAATATTTTTCTATGTATGCTTTTTTTCTTGACCTCAGCTGTCCCAAAGGTCACTTCATTTTCCAATATATGGTAGAATTCCTACTGCATCTGTTGCACAGGTGCATGGAGGTTCAATAACACTTTTGCTGAACTTGCTTTTCAACACAAGAGAGGAATTGACAGCGAAGGGGTTTTTTACTTAACAAGGATTAATGAGTTTTGATGTCTCTGATGGGGAATAGTGCTGATATAGATGATTTATTCAGCTTATGGCATTCATTCTAAAATCAGAGAAATCCAGCCTGACCCATATCAACTCAGACTTGCATGTTCCCATTCTATTTGTCATTTAATTATCTAGATTATTATTCAACTTGTCAGCAATATTATCTCCCTAAGCAGACTCCAAAAGTCAGTAGATATGGTCTAGTATGTCTAAAACTAAAGCAAGTTAGTATGAGATGAAAGCATCTGCCATTTTCTGTGGGCAGTAAAGGCACATCCTGGTGTTCAGCAACCCTTAGAGATGCGGGGTCTGTATTTTCATGATCTGATACTGACTTCTCACTTCAGCTCTCTCCAAGTGTCTGCACCTAAGAGGAGTCTTGGAATTGTGAAAATATGAAGCCTTGGGCAGCTGGCACTTGGAAGAGAAACACTGCATGGAGTGGGTCAGAAAAGCACTGAACAGGTGCTTTTTCAGTCCTCTAGTCCTTGTCTGGCTTTCTACCCTCCCTTCTTTTTCAGCCTTCCCCCCCACACACACTTTACTCGGTTGACTGCATTTAACTTTTTTGTATCTTTTGCAATTTCTCAGCCAGTCTTGTCTCTCTAGGATGAATAACCCTCCTTATCCTAGCACCTGCTATCAGTGGAGTTCTTTAAATTAAGCAAAGGCATAATTTAGCTGGAAGACTGATGTAGCAGCAGGCAGGGAGAGTAGTTCACTTAAATTGCAATAAGTAATAGATACCTTATAGCTAAAAGTAGGACAGGAAATTTGTTAGACGACAATTATGAACTTGGGCACTTTGTAATAATGGCACAAGGCTTGTTCAGTGTCCTTTTCCATGAGATAAAAGGATGATGGGTTTGATGATGTCAGCATTTACTAACTGCAGGGATTTGGGTTGTTTTTCCTCATATTTGAACTGGCAAATCAGTGGAGTAATGGAAGTGTTTGCTGTTGGGTCAGGGAGGGGGAAGCAAGGGATCTCACCCATAAGGTTTTACTGGCTTAAGGGGACAACATCCACCACCATTTAAAACTTTTAGGTGCTACTGTGGCTCTGCAAAGTTATTTTTCTATATATCAAAAGCTGTTATCAGCATATGACAGGAAGTTTTGTAGCATTTGGGTCATCAACTGATCAAACAGATATAACAAAATAAGGTGAGAGAAGTGCAGCATCTACAGCTCATGATGGGAATCCCAGGAGAGGTTTTGCAGGAGTTCTGCATCCCTGAGAAGTCTTCAGTCCTACAGATTCAAAGAAGATTGTTCTGGGTAGGCCTCCTTGTGAGAATCTGGTCTAGATTTACAGGTGAGCAATTCTCAAAAAGGGGGGAGATAGGATCCTATTTCTTCAGGTTCCTCGAAACGGTCCCGTTATGCTTAACAGGAATCTTGCTGTTGCATGTAACAGAATGAATTCACAATTGTGATGAAAATCATACCAAATTCAAGCTTTGGTCTATATTTCAGTACCTTCCAGATTTTTCTGAGGAAAAAAGGATGATAGGGGTGGTATATAGCTATGGGTATCTCAGTGTTTTAGTTTGTGGAGATTTATTTTCCATTTCACATGTTGGTTGACCTGTGTAGTCTGTACACAAAGAAGTTCTGCTGTAAAACAAGACATTTTTATCCTTTATTCCAAGTCAGCTAGTTGCCAAATTTGGAGCTACTTCCACAATCACAGTTATAAATGCAGAAGGCACAGAGAAACTACTTAAATGGCAGTGAGACTTACAGAATATGCGTGTTTTTTCCCATTGAGTTTGAAAACCTCTGTCATCAGCATTTCATCTCATATTGGCCATTCTATATACTGAAGAGGATTTCCATTTCAACTTCTATTCTAGGTAAAGAAATATGTCACAGCTGTTCATAAGCGATTCTGTTTGGATTTGTATCGTTTTGGTTGCCAAGAATCTTTACTGGAAAAAAACCCAGAAGAGTTGTGAAGATAACAGCTGATTTGGTCAGGTTTGTTTATGCTGATCCCTTGGGAGATTTTCTGCTTTCTTAGCCAAATTCATTTTGTCAGAGGCCTATGCACTGACCCTATTCTGTCTCAAGCATAGTTTAGAAATTCAGTGAGCTTTCCTCTAGATTTATACCGTGTCTTCCTTGCTGACACAGAGCAATTCCCTATGTAGACTAATCCAAATGTCTCATGCAGTTGAAATCAAGGGTTCTTGTATTCATGTAGTGATTTTTCACGTGAAATAGTTTCAAAACAAGTGTTGTTTTCTCTAAGGGGTTAAGAATGTGGACAAGACAAGGCTTATCTTTTCCAGAATGTGGTTCTATGGAGCTATGGTTCTCTGACAACTCTGCCAAAGCCATTTGAAATGAGAAATATCTGAGAAATATGTGTTTGTTGACCTACTGCTTGCACAGGGATTCCAAGGAAAATCCTGTTCACAGAACCAAGTATTACTTGAGTGAATGTCACCTCTAGTATTCATCTGTCTGAGAGATTACCTGTTGTAAATAAAGGCCAAACAACATAATTTTTCATTCTTGTCAGCAGAAACCTACTCATCTTTTTTTTAATCTTTTATGTTAAAGGAATACTTAGGAAAATTAATTAAAAAAGCTGGTCTTTTTATGTTGTAGAAACAAAGATTTAGCCTTCAGAAAGTTTTGAAGGAACTCAGTTTAGGCATCAGTACAAGAGGTTTGTTTTGTTTTTTTTTTTAATTTCTCCTAAGGAAGTTTAATAGTTTGCAATCTGAAATTGGCTCATAATTTTTAAGATTTTGAAGTTTCCTGCTTTAAAAAGAAACTTCTATCCCAGCCTGAAAATGTCTCTCCCATATAACTTGTATGCTCTGAAAATTACTTGATTGAGTGAATCGGTATTTTCTGATAAAGGCAGAGAATTCCCAGGAAACTTTATCTTTTTGTCATCCTGAGAATTTTTGTGGAAGATTCCCTTACAGCAGGTGGGCTGAGTTTGTAGGCTGAGGCAACAAGCAAGGAGATGTCACTGAGATTTAAATGAGAGAGTGACTTAATTGAGGAACAGCTGGAAGGAGGTGGATGAGTCTGAGGGAGTAGCCAGTTGTGAGGCTTGGCACAACAGTGGGAGGAAAACACCTAACTAAACAATAAAAGTCTAATGATGAAATATATTTGGGGACTGTAAAGATGTAAAACACTGTGTAATTGCTATGATTTATCAATGCATTTGTATACTTCTGTAATAGCTCCAGTACTTCCTAATAACAACCAATACATTTATAAATGCGTTGTTGGCAAAGCTGTTCTAGTCAACCAACTGCTCCTAAATTTATATAATTTTTGAGACATTATTTTAGCATGCACTTTGGAGTTTTCTGCATATAAAAAGCTCCTAATTTCTTTTAAATGGGACCTTGAGGAATTCAAGCCCGGGAACAAGTTTATTTAATGGCTTTCTGAGTTGCTAACACACACTGTTTTATAGCTACTTGAAAACAGTAGATGATTTGCCTTCTCCTTTATGGGCTGGATTACAGTTGATTTTGGGGGTTTTTTTTGTGGAACTCAAGGTTTAGCAACCACAGCTACAAACAGGGAATCTTCCCAAGGAACTGTAACAGCAGAAAGTGGAAGTTCTTCGAGTGGGATAAAATCTATAGTCTGTATGGACTAACCAGGCTCTTATTATCCAGTTTTCTCAATGGAACCGAACAGACTTGAAGTCTGATTTCCATTTCTGAAGCCTGGCACATTTACCTTGGAGAGTTTGCTCTGAATTCCCCAACAGTTCATGATAAATTCACTGTGATCAAAACCACGGTCACAGCACAAAGAAGAGAGCCAAATCTCCAGTATCTTCTTTACCAGGGTGTTAAATCTGAGTAAAATTAATACCAAAATATTTTGAAATTAAGAAATCAAAACAAAATAATATTTCTATTTTCAGCACCAGCCACGTTGGCAGAAGTCAGATGAATATATCTGCCTTATATTTCTAAATTTAATCTCATTGCTATCTCATCCTGTGGTAGAGAAGAACTCTCCCTTCCCTGACAGATCTCTTGTAGTAGAATTTATACACACTTTTGTTTTTCTCTTGGAAAGTAGGTTGATGTTTACTAAAGGAAATTTACAAATCAGTTCTTCTTTGGTTTGTGTTTTATGTTTTTTATGTGGAGTAGGGGTAGCAGGGAGGGGACAAAAGTTTAAATACTATCTCTAAAGGCACCTTGACCTAAAGATTTAAATCGAAGCACATTTATCTGTAGCTTCAAAAGGCATATTGGAATTGTGGCTTGGCTCTTAGCTTGCCAATACATAATAGGCTTATCAGAGTTAAATCCAGGAAAAAAAGTCAAGGGGTTTGTGTCTCTCTCTTTAAATGTTTTAAAATGAACCCTCTTTCTATTCACATAAAGGTTGAAATGGGAAGAGAATTGAGTGTAGATGGAAAACTAGATTTTGGCCATAAATTGAGATTTATTTTTTGTTCTTCCCACTCTGTTCAAGACTTTGAATATTCAGCTACATCTGCTATATGATGCTTTGATTGCTCTCTTTCAAAATAGGTTAAAAAGAATGGTGGGGAGAATGGGATGTGAAGTGTATTCCTAACTATCTTAGGTGTGAAAAGTAGAAACCATTAGAAAATTCAGCCTAAGTTGCCAGCCAGCCTGTTAGAGGAAAGAAGGCTGGGGAAGGGACTGGAGCACAAGTGCTGGGAGGAGAGGCTGAGGGAGCTGGGGTTGTTCAGCCTGGAGAAGAGGAGGCTCAGGGGAGACCCCATCACTCTCTGCCAACTCCCTGACAGGAGGGGGGAGCCAGGTGGGGGTTGGTCTCTTCTCCCAGACAACTATTAGTAAGACAAGAGGGTTGGGTCTTAAGCTGTGCCAGGGGAGGGTTAGGTTGGATATTAGAAAGAAATTCTTTCCAGAGAGAGTGATCAGCCATTGGAATGGGCTGCCCAGGGAGGGGGTGGATTCTCCGTCCCTGGAGGTGTTTAAGGTGAGACTGGATGTGGCATCAGTGCCATGGGCTGGGAACCACCACGGCGGGGTTGGATCAAGGGTTGGACTTGATGATCTCCGAGGTCCTTCCCAACCCAGCTGATTCTGTGATTCTAAACAAGGCTAAGAAATATTTGAAGAACGTGTTATTTTGTTTTTTTTTTTTTTCTTAATTCTCAAGCTGGTTCCCAAAACTGAGAATGATTTGGGGTCGATGGGCATGGCAGATGTAGGGGGATCTATTCAGCAGCAATATGCCATTCTAAGTTGATAATTCTAGGCAGATCAGTCTAAAGGAACAAAAGGGCTGTGAAGAGCTAATTACACTCAAGGACACCTGTTCACACTCTCAGATAACTCCAGTGTGTTCCCATTTAGGTGATGAGTCTGTTTCTATCATTTCAGTTGCTGCTATGCAAGTGTGGTGAAATAGTGTCAGATAATATTCAGCTGCTATTTAATGCTATCTGACATTATGTCATCCGATAGGATCACCTTTGGGCAAATGAGAATTTTCACTGTTGCTCTTAGCCTCAAAATAAAAATTCATCTTGTGTATGTGCTGTACCTGCCAAGTTCCCTCTTTAATCTGAGTTAATAGTCCCTTCAGATAGAGCATACTAGCCATTCCATTTCAGACACATTGAAGTTACAGCCAAGAGTTAATGCATCTAAATTACCTAATGATAATTTTTCAGTGTGCGAAAATGACCTTACTGAAACAGGATGAGTAACAAGCCTCCCTAACACAATCTGTTCAGCCTATTTGTTGCACAGTGTCCAGTGGAGGGCATGGCACCTCAGGATGGGGTCACAAGGGGCCAGAGAAGGTTCCTTGGATCTATCTGTGCAAGGATACAGAGGTGCTTGAAAGTCAGTGCCCCTCTGAGATTTCAGCTCCTCTCCAGTGTCAAGAAAACAGCCTCCACCTCTTGCAAGATTCTCTGACCCGAAGACTTACCTCTTTTCTCCCAAAGAAGATGTTTTTGACCTGTTTGCTGCTGAAGAAGATGCTGTTGGAGGAATGTTTGGGATTAAAGCACTGTTCCAGAGCAGAGGAGACCTGGCTCCTACACCTGCTAGTGGGGTTCAAACCAACATCTCCTGGCCTCTGGCGAGCGTGAGGAGCACAAAGGTCCAAGAATTCTGCCTCTATGCTGAGCTGGGTTGAAGAAGGTGCTGTTTGTTTTCTTTATGTATTGATATCCTAGGGACATTTCTCCCACACATATTGCTTTAGAAATTGCTTAAAAAATTAGGCTGAAAATAGCCTTAAGGCACCTGGCAGAGCCTTAGCTTCATAATAAATAATATTTAAGACAAGAGATGGTATAGCATATTATTTTAATAGATGTCAGTGAAGGGATAGCATTGTGACAGAGGGGCTTTCAAGCTCTTGAGAAAACTGCTTCACCCTATTGGAAATGTTGCTGTAGGGTTCTTGATGATTTTCTGCATTGTGGAGGCATTTGCAGGCAGCTCTCTGGGGCTGAATTCCTCCCCTGCCCCAGTTAGTGTAAGCAAAAGCTTTCCTTAGTCACAATTATCATGTTCAGATGGCAGTGTAATGACACTTGGAGTCTCTGAATACTTGAATACATTCTCATCAATAAACTGGTGGGGAAACTGGTCACCCTGCAGGTGGGCCAAGAGGATTGATCTGACTAGGAGGAAAATAAACAGTTTACACCGCTTTCTTGGGAGTATTTAGGTACTGGTTTTGCAGCAGTCCTCCAATTTTTTTTATGTACTTTAGGGTCCAGAAAGTTCAGCTTCTGACTTTCTGGCTCTTCAGCTTTTTGTCCTCGTGAAACGGCGCGATGGGTATCGTGAAATGATAAAAAGCTGTGGGCACTTAGAAGCCTCAGGCTCACTTGATGTAAGGAACCGTGAATAATTAGAGCTTTATAAATGGTTTCTCCAGAAAAAACAATTGTCAAAAGAATAAATGCAGGAAAGGGCAGCAGAATATCCAAGCACAGGGTTTTCATTTCTTCAGCAGTTATGATTAATGGAGTCAGCCCATGGAATCTTTTACATCTGTTCCTGGCCTGCAAAAAGCACAGGGCTGGTGCCTTGTGTGTAGCCATTTGAATTATGAGAACTGAACTTTGCATTTTACAAGAGAGATGAACTTTACTTTTTAAATTGCTCTCAGTCTGAACTTGTTTTGGTGTTTAGCCACTGACTGCAGGGAAACCAGATACAGAGCTTGATTCCAGAGTGACACCGTGAATTTAGTAGAATTAAGGTAGAAATTTGATTTGATATTTCAGTATTAATCACAAATGTACAGCTCCTGATGGTGTTCTCCACTTTTCTCCCCTTGTTTTGGAATGCTGAGTAGTTCCCATTGATAGAAATATGAGTTTCATTTGCTTTTTTTTCATGATGTTTCGCTATCAATGGATAAAAATGAAAGAACCGTCTTTTAAAATATTTTGTCTAATTTCTGTCTATTCCTGAAAGCGATTTAATTTGAACTTAAAAAAAGAAACATTAAGCCAAAAACTTCCATGCTCAAAAATGAGGTGTAGTTTAGAGAAAAGTAATATATACTATAAGCTCGCACACAACTTGAGTAGGAGCTTATTTATTTCTCTTTATTAAAATCAAGAAGATGCTGTGTTTATAGTCTTACCCTTGATTCAGAGACTGAACCTCCTTCCTGATTAAATCACTGGGATTTGGCAAGTATTTGCAGTTTCTTACCCAGCTCTGTAACATTCAGAGCTGTATCAAAGTAATTAAAAATAAATATGTATCAGAGCCTTAAGTGCTGGTGTGTATATCTGAGTGCATGCACACACCCAGTGAAAAACAGGTCATGAAAACCCATTCTTAACACAAAACTGTTGTTTACGTTGTGCCAGAATCAGTTTTGTGAATCTTATTATTTCTATAACTTCAATGAGAATGTGGAGCATTCCAGCATCAGAATGTGTTCATCACTTACTCTATATACAGATGTTTTCCTCAACACTCCAAAGAAAAACAACCCTAACAACTGGAAGCCCATTATTCTCAGTGGTGGAAACACCTAAAATATAATAAGATTGATACCTGATTGATTTCACTCTACAGTTTTCTGATTTTTGTAAAATAAATATGCACTTTGGGAAATTTGCTGACTGTTTTACGCATTTGGAAAAAAATTATGAATTGCAGCTTATTTTCCTGCAAGAAATAAGCTTCTGTAAGAGTGTTCAGATTATAGGGGTCCTACACCCAAGAGTTTCCAGTTAAGGAGTTCACAGAACTCTTTTTTTCAGTTTTGGTTTCCAAGCATTGCCTCTATTTGTCATTCCCTCGAAGCCCATGCGAGTTATGAATCCTGAAAAGAAAACAGCTTATCAGATATGGGTAAAAAAAGCATAATTTCTACTTCCAGCTTCATAAATTCTGTTCCTCCCTATCTTCCTCCAGGATCGTGTCTCTCCGACGCCTGATTTTTCTGTTTTCATTTTGGCTGACTTATTCCTTGTTTTCCTAGACCCCCAAACGTTGCCCAACTCTGACAAAAATGCTGAACCCGATTACCTCAAAGCTCAGTTTTTCTCCTTAGTTGATAGAGAGCCCACAAGGCCAAGCAGGCAAGTTCTGTGGCCGTGCAAACACAGACAGCAAAGGGGCTGTGACAGTCGAGGGGCTTTGATGATCAAACTGAGCCTCTGCCCTCTTCTATATCCATGAAAAGCAAAGCAGTTCCTGTTTTTGGTACCACCCTCCAGGCCACTTGTTTCCTTTACACCAGGATTTCACTCCCTTTCCAAATGTCCAGATCTTGGCTTACCTGTCTCCACGCAGTGTTTAGAGTCACGACACCAGTATTTTTAGCCCAGCAGAACCACAACCAGGTGTGACTTCTGGCTGCCACGATACACATTTAATCCCCTGACCTAGAAAACACCCCCAAAAAATCACCAGCATGTAAATGAAATCAGCAGCTCCTGCCTCAGAGAGATATCCAGTACAGGGAGGCTGCACCCCTCTTAGCCCTAATCCAGGGAGCTGAGTCACTGCTTTCAGTTGTTTCTGCTTTTTATTTGCATTTGTTTCCTTTGTAATGCTGCTTGATGTCTTCTCTACTCCCTAAAGGGCTTTTGAGACACAGTTTGAAAATTACTGCTTACCCCAACTGTTTGGTACTGTGGGAGCAGAAGTCTCTACCCTGGGGCTGGATATGTTCATCTGTCACCGACCTCTGAGACCATGAAGTTGAAAATACCCTTGAACAGACTCTTTGGAGGGGAATGCCCACATCAAAAGGAAAGAAATCTGGAGGAAAAAAATTATTTTCTCCTAATGGTCACTGCTTACGTGAAAGAAAAAGCCAATGTTTGTGAGGGACACAAGCTCACAAGTGTCTGACGGATGGCAAAAATCTTCTTATATTTAGGACATTTCTACTTCTCTTGAACCTACCCACAACAGTAGGTTTTCTAAAGCTTTACCTCTACTTATTTACTTCCTCTGAATAAAATGGAATTGATTTCATTTCCAGTGCCTCCAGGCAGTCCCAGGGCTGATTTTGCATTAACAATATGGATGTAGTGTACAGAAAAATCTTTGGAACAAATACAGATGCATGAAACACTTCCTGTAATACAGGATCCCCTTGTGCCAAACCAACACTTCCTTAAAATTCTAAAATATTCAGTTAAATCACCTAATTCTACCTAATTTCTGACTCAGCCTCATGCTGAAACAGAAATGTCATTGGACTGGCTTTTCTCAAGGTACTTAATGTTCCAGTTTAGTGGACTCATGAAACTTGGTAATGGGTATCCAAACTGAACCGTAATTCATGATCTTTAAGTTATGGAAAACAGTTCAGAAAATTTTTGAAAGGTTTTTTTTTTTATTATTATTTATTTATTATTTATTTTTTATTATTCAAGAAGTCTCAGTCTTCCTCCCTCCTCCAGAAATTATTATTTGAAAGAGAAATATTTCTCTTTTTGGTATGTTTTTCCACACATTGATATGCACGCAAAGCTGATAAAAATTGTATGAATGGAGTCTCTGGAACTGAATATCCAACATTTCTCTGGTTGACTAAAATGTACGAATTTGTGAGCTGTTTCACAGTGTCTGTTGTATGTTGAATGTGTGTCCTAATAGGCTTTTTTCTAGTTTCTTGTTTTCTGGAGCAGATAACACTGTCTTCATTGTCCCTGTAAATCTGACTTTCTTATAATGGATGTGTATAAATCATCCTGTAATGTGTATCTTAAGTTTTTTGCAATAGAGGATTCTTAATATGTATCAGACAGGTGAAAGATATCAGAGTAGAGTAATTTTCATTTTTAAAAGACTTGGAATTGTTGTCCTCCGTAGCCTTTTGATTTGGGGAAAATTAGAAACAGCAACTGATTCTTTTCTGGACGTATCTGAAGCAAGCATTGATTTTGGGAGGAGCTCTCTTCTAAGTCAGAGGTCCTGTGTTGCCCTTCTCTTCAAAATGCCAAAGATGTTCTGGTATATTCTACTCTATCATGAAGAAAATTAAATCCAGCTGTTCACTCTGAGGCTTAAGAAATACTACAAATATTTCTGGCTTCAGTGTTTACAGTGGCAGATGTATTTAGGGATAGTTCATAGCACAGATGCACTTTCAAATAAACAAATCTATGATTTTATCAAGAGCTGCATAAAACCCCACCAGAGTCAATGAAATTCTTCTGTGTGACTCAGTGGGACAGCAAGGTCAGGCCTTCACAGGGTCATCTAAATATCTTGCATGGCCAGAAAAGCTCAGAGGGACCTTGTTCTGCTCAGTTAGGCTTAAGGGTAATGACCAGCTCTCTTGTTTTGCAGCCAGATGTTTGCAGAGGGCACATATCCCAGAAGCTGAGTGCTGTGCTGGGACACAAATGTTGCCATGCAGCACAGGACCCATTCCAGGACAACAGTGCTTTCCATAATATGCAGAGATATAATTGATGCTTTTCTCTAGATCTGGTGATTGTGACATTGCTGGATAGAGGCTGAATATGTCTCTGCTTATGACCTTGCAGAATGTGCCCACAGCAGAGGGAGGGAAACCACAGGGTTGGGGCCCAGGGGAGTCCTCTGCAGAAGAGCTGCTGAGGGGATGTTTGGTCAGCTGGGGAAGGGGAAGCAACGGAGCAGAAAGTGCTGGAGGCAAAGCAAAAGCACTGGAGACTCGAGTATTGTAATCCTTCCCTGCCTGACAGCATCTGTACATACCTCACACTCAGGACAGAAAACACCTGCAAAGATAGACTCCTCAGAAAAGGCGATTTGATATATTTGATATCAGTATAGATAACTTATACTGTGATCAGTTCTGACATGACTTGGTGTTGGCTTTGTTTTTTTTCTTCATACAAGCAGCTTTTCTTTTTTTTCCCACTGTTTAAAAGCAAAATGCTGGTTTGGGGGATTCAGTTAATGCTGGCACTACAAGCTCACCATATGGCAGCTCCATCACAGTTTACATTCCCTGCCACAGTGCTCTCACAAGAGGTACTTTAAAAATTCAGTATTATGCTGTTATTTGTCCCAGACAGCATTTCGTTGTATTGTCATGGTAGTTTACAAGAAGATACGTGCTGTCTTTAATTAATGAAGAGTCAAATGAATTTTTTAGCAGCACAACAGTAAGAATCCTTCCACAAGCTGCATTGTCTCGAGCCATTCCTCATTTCAGTACTAGTTAATGGTACTGCTTTTGCTGGACTAAACCTAATGAGTAATAAGCATCAAAGAATTGAGACTTTTATAAGGAAGTAGACCTAAGCCATCTGGTTCCTCAGCCTGGAATAAAATGAGCATAGAATTTTCCTGAAAATTACTTATCCTCGGAGAACAAGTTTTTCACAGGAGGAAGGGAGCTTCCACATTCTAGAGGCATGAAAGAGAGCCTAAAGGTTTTATGGTGATAAACCTCACAATAAATAAGGCTTCTATGTATACTAAATTATTTCAAGACTGTTTACACATAAACAAACCTCTTGTGAATACACCCTTTGCTTTAAATCTCCTTGATGGAAATCTTGATATCTTGAGGACTAAATGCCCAGTGTTGTGCTGCAGCCTTATCCTTCACAGGGAAGACTAATGGAACCCAAACCCCAACCTTTTATTTAAAGAAGCCAGCAAGCACTTATCACAAGGTAGCAGAAAAGAGAACCTTTACTCAGCAGAGCAACTTGCTCTTCATTAGTCACATGTAGAGAAATATTCACTATGGTACATTTCCTTAATTTAACAGAACAGTTTTCAAAGACATGAAGTTATAGAGTTTTATTGACCATAAAGCTCAGTGTCTGTATCTCAAAAGTGTAAATCATTGATTTATTTTTATTTTTATGTCACTTGGTTCCCATTGCTTCTAAAGTACATTGATCTTTTATGGCCATTTCATTTTTTTCCTGAACATCACTGTTGGATATACTACATAGGCAAAAGAATATCTAAATTAAAGCAGAGTGGGTTCTAAGATATATATGGCTTTATGCATCCCTCTGAAATTAGGAATATATACTTGGAAACTCTGTGCTAGGTTTGAAATGAAATATGAATGCTGTAGAGAAACTTGGAATAGCTGCTTTATGTAAAAATTAGAAATTCCATGAGAAGGCTTAAATTTCAAGAGAGATATCAAATATGGTAGTTAATCCAAACAAAAAAAAATAGTAAAGCAAATATGTGGATAGAAAGCAAATCATAATGGGTGATCACATTTGCTCTCTGCCACTTAAAAAGCTATTTTCTCTGATTCTCATATCTTGTATACCTTCCTAGTTGCAAAAAATCCCCACCTCTCTCTTCATTCGAATTCTTTTGCTGAGGATAATATTTCTGTAAAGTCTTACAGATGGTCTGTGTAAACTGGCAAGGGAGAAAAAATGGGATTTGAAATTTATTTTCTTAAAGTATGCTCAGGTGTAAAACATGGGCTGTTGATGTTGTGACCTTGATTTATATCCTAGTCTTTGAATATGCCATCATTGATCAGAAACAAAGCATGACTTCAAAATAAACTAAACTTCACAAAACATTATACTGTGTGGAGAGAAGAAACCTCAAAGCATAATCTGCTATTATTCCATGGGTTTTAATTAGAATTCCACTTATAGGGTTAATTCATCATTGAAGCCTGGATCCTTAATTTTATAATGATTAGATGAGAGGGGGAGGACAGAATTGGACGATAAACAGAACTGGGAGTATTTCTTTTGACAGCTGCATACTTCCATCTTGAAGTCTTTTCAAGTGAGTTTTCAATTCTTCTGCTTCTGATCTTGAATCTAAATCTGAATAATAGAGTATTAACACACAATATTAGCAATAGTTGTGTCCAAACTTTTATATCAAAAACCTTCATGTTAGTATTGTTCATTTATATATCTGCCCTTGAGGCTACACTGCAAGAAGTTTGTATGAATCAGTGAACCCATTCTTGTCAAAGTATTTTTCAGAATAATGTTGAAATTAATTATGAATTAATAATGAAATCTTATTTCAGAGATTTCAAACAATAGGGGGGGAAAAAAGGATTATAGAGAATAGAGGAAAGATTTAAAAATTTGAAAATACTGAAACCCCTTTTTTTCCACAGAAACATGACAGTGGTTGGAATACAGCAATCTAGAAAGCAAGGACTATAAAAGATTATAAGAAACAAATGAAAATGGGAAAAAAACACAGAATGTAAAGCTGATAGTGAAATAATTATGTAGAGCTTAAGCGGAACTTTATCCCACAAGAGTGTCTGTAAAAAATTTAGCAGTGTAATGTTTGCTTAAACAGGAAAAAATACAGACAGCAGAATAATAATAAACCAATACACTGATTCATGTTATGCTTGTTAAGCAGTAATTAAATTTGTGTGAATCGCCTACTTGGGTATCATTATGTAATAAATCAGGAATTTGGCTTATTGAGACAATATGATGATTTCTAGATACAACAGAATCCCCCCTTGTGTTCAGGGAAAATAAAATCCTCAAGGAGCCTCAGTTGCAAACCACCATTCTTAATTGGATGAGTCTGAAACCAAACAGGATGACAGGCATCACTGAATAATTAAAGGTTTACCTGGGAGTGTAAGGATAGAATTAATGAAAACAAATTATGTTCCTTTGTTTTAGAAGTAACTTGGGTAGGAATGTTATAAAATAAAGGATATATAAAGGAATGAAATGAGTTATATTTGACATAAACACTATATTTCTATACAGCTCTCAGAGGAATGTAAGATTATGTTTAGATTAGAAGAAGTTGTCTAAACATTCAAAACAATTTTGGGTTTAAATTCTCAATCTGAAAGCACTAGTTCTATCCATGGTCAAGAGGGACTGTGAGTACCTCGTTCAAACATCCTAATTTTGATAGTTTAGTAGGTACAATAAATCTTATTCATGAGGATTTGGGTGTGACTTGTTAAACTGTGTCTGTATCCATCCATCGGGGATAGTTCACAGAATTTGATTCACTTGTGGTGGAAAACAACAAAGCTGGAGTACACACTTCCTTGATTTTCCTAGTTTATCTCACTATTTAAAATGTGGCAGTGCACCAAATTGCTGAGATAACCTGTGAACTCTGGAGGTGCACCCAGAGAGCAGAAGGTGGAAATATCAGATATGCACAGCTCCAGGAAATAACCCTTTGCATCTCTCCAGCCTGTAGTGAGATTAGGAGAGAAAAACAAACAAATAAACAAACAGAAACAACTCACAAACAAGCAAAAAATCCTAAATCTGGAGGTAAAACTCGAAGTGTACCTCAAAACTGGAAATTTCTCTGTCAGTTGTAATTTAGTGAACCAAAATCAAGAAAGAGCTCATTAGATATACTTTAATTATAAGGATTCTAGAGGAGCAACACCACCAAAATAAAATTCTATTCTTTCTGAATAGAATAACATATGATTGTTTTAGGACTATAGCAGTCATTAATCACTAAGATCCTTTTAGGAAAGGAGTTTTTACTGTTCAACTTAACAGAAGGAAAATAAAATACTCTAGTGGCAGAGTGCACTAATCCTTTCCTCAGGTACTAATTCCAGAAGACCAAGACCAATTCCAAGACCATTTTTTTCAGTAGGTACCAAAACTTGGAGCCTGAAAATCCTTATATGGTCTATGCTTTCTATGTTAGTCATAAATACACTCCTTTTTTTTTCAAAATGATGTTGCTCCTTAGCATAACATTACGAATAAACACAACTCACAGCACACTTGAAATGAAATTTAAGCCTAAATGTTTATTGAAATTCTTCTGTCCTGCATTTCTTCACTGCAAATCCCAGAGAAGTTTTAGAGCAGAGATCTTTAAATGGAAGATAATTCCAACTCCCAGGCATTTTCCTGTGAAATGGTGACATGTCTTCATGCTGCAGCCCTCTTGATTAGGCATGGCTTCAGAAAGATGAAAAAACCTCCCTAAAATATCTAATAAGGGTATTTCAGTAGAACTGTTGCCAAAAACAGACAGTGAGGCTGTCAAGTGTGAAATGAAAATTAGAAAGTCACTGGACATTTATTTGAATTAACTCATAATGACCTGGTTTATGTTTCTGGCCTCTGGAAAGATGATTAGAACATAAAAACGACTTTCTGTGAAGGACATAGGAATATCAATGAACTAGTCATCCAAATATGAGCAGTAAATGTCTTTAGTTGAGGTCCTTGGAAGACAATCCTCCTGCTAAAATGTTGAAGTTGACACTGGAATTCGATGCAAAGACCAGAAGAGCCTAAAAGGGAAGTAGATCTTAAATTTGAGAAGGAAGAAGAGTGGTATAACTTTATCAAAACTCTATGAGCTTTTCAAAGTGTGACTTAATTACAAATTAAGAGAGAAAGCAACACGTGATATGGTGTATTATATGATTTTGGCACCTCTGCACACTAACTGAAGGTCAGGCTGCAGGAGACAGGCAATGAAATTCAGTGTTTTTCCATTTTAAGAGTCTTGGGTGCCCCTATGAACAGTTGTGTTGTCAGTGGAGGTGGAACAGTTGGTGTCTGCTGAAAATCTGTTAATGTGATTCTGGTTGCCAGAACGGTGGAAATACACTGTAGGGAAGTAAAACCTGAAAATAATTCTGTGCTCCTGGAAATATCCTCAAGGCTTAAAGAAGAAACTGGTGTTTATTTATGGGCTGCACCCTTTCATTTCTTCAGTTTCATTGCCTTTGCATTTTTTTAAGTTAGTGAAAAAAAACTCACCCTGAATGTAATAATAATTTAACTCCAAGGTAAATGTGTCTAAACTGGATCCCTCCATTTTCATAATATTAATAATATTCTTAATATTCATAATATTCATAATATTCTTAATATTCATAATATTCATAATATTCATAATGCTCTCAAGAAATGAAGAAACAATAGAGAACTCAAATGTTGAAATAAGCAAGTAATACTGAGGGGTTTAGTGGTTTCAAGCTTAGCTGCTCAAAAGCACTATCAGTTGTATTCATAGCCTCTATTTGGGGGATGTTACTTATTCATTCTTCAAACAATTGCATGAAATAAGATTTGATATAAACCATATACAAGCATTTTTAGAATTCCATACACAGGAATGCTGAATTCTGGGTTTTCAGTGGATTTTAATGTGTTTTTTACAGGTTTTTCATAAAATCTATACATTCTAGAAAAAAAATAAAATCAAATAAATGTTAAAAAACTGTTAAAATGCTTTTTTAAAAAAAAATCTATAATATTTTAAAGAAAAGGTGTTACGGTATCTGAGCTGCAGTATATTGTAAACAAAAAAAAAGCTTTAAAAAGCAAGGCAAACTTTGTATTATAGGATTTTTCTATTTAGATCTTTGGTATTGAAAATTCTGTCACTGGGAAGGTCTTTATTTGATAGAAAAAAAATGTTTGAAGCTGATAGGCAAGACCTCTCTAATTGGCCCCTGTTAATTATAATATTGATTTAACATGCTTGTCATTCTACTCTTGTTTTATTCATGAGTTTTATAGCAGAAAAAAGTCTTCAGTGTAAAATTCTCCTTAACTGTTGAAGACTTTGCAGCAATATCATATTAAAAGGATATCTTTTCAAGGCCTGGGACTGATAAAAACCTTTAGTTGGCAACAACAGCTGGAAATTGAATTCTTGTGCACTCTACCCCTGAAGACCTCCTGAAAAATCCCCTCCAGCTCACAATTCCCAGCCAGAGCCAGCAGTGATGGAGCTGTAAAAACACAGGATTATTACTGCAGCTTCATTCTACAGTGATTCATTAAATCACCCCTTCCTGGGATCCTGTCCTTGTCTCTCATGGACTAAATAATGCTTTGGGGTTTAGTTGTTGTTAAAAGTGCCGGGTTTAAAGTGACAGAGAACTTTGAATAGTGAGGGAGTTCTTATTTTCAACTTTATGAGGTCTGGGCATCCAACACACCTTCAGCACTTTGGGGCAGAATGGAGGGGGAGAGGTGATTTGTAAGTGAAAAGGTGATTATACAAACATCCAAAATCTGGATTTAGAATGTTTTCATCTTATGTTTTTCTTCCCTGGGTTCAGATTATGCCTCGGGACCTCTAGCAGAGGTTGAAAAATTCATTTTACAGGTGGTAGATGTGACTTAGCTGTACATAAAGTCAG
Organism: Manacus vitellinus; assembly: GCF_001715985.3. Classification (NCBI taxonomy): domain Eukaryota; kingdom Metazoa; phylum Chordata; class Aves; order Passeriformes; family Pipridae; genus Manacus; species Manacus vitellinus. The sequence continues at coordinate 22,488 of NW_021939471.1, read as the reverse complement.
TGAGCTTAGTTTAAACTGCTGATGTGCATTAAATTAACTAATCCAGAAGGATTTTTGCATCTATTGTGGTGCCCTTGGGTTTTCCACTACATGCCTCATCTGTGGATGTTGTCAGATTGATGGGAAAGTAAATGATGTGCAAGTAACTTCTGGCTTTTCCACCTAAATAAAGCATCTATAGATGCTAAGATACCTAACACTGGTTTGGGAATATCTTTCCTAAGACACAAATGCCTTTTAAAGAGGGACTTCTGTTTTAAAGTTTGTTACTTTTGTACAAGCCTGCTAGAAAACAGCATTCCTCTCTAATTCACACAAAGATGATAAATAAATATATATTATCAACACTAGAAAATAGATTGAAATGTACACAGATATATATATATGTACAAATACATGGTGAGGATGATTTTACATGGTGAGGTATGGGATTCTCAGTATGCCATTCTAAAATTAAATCTTATAAGAGCACTATTGGCAAAAAAATAACTCTCAAAATATAGAAAATTGTAAAGGAGATTGTACAAAGATAAAAAGTTTTGAAAGGAGGTATTCCTCTTTCCTCCTATGGGTTTTCTGGGCATTTCTCTTCCTACAGGTTTTCCTGTTTAGCAACTTTTTAATTACTTCCTGCATAACAGCAAACCTTTAACTTCCTTCTGAGGCCCTAGGAAGAATATATTCTGGGAGGAATAAAAGCTAAATGAAAATGCAAAGATATTTTATAAAGGCTAAAAAGAACAATAAACCACAGACTTTTTTTTTTAATTACAGACTGCACATGGATGATATTTCCATATATAAAAATTGCTGCAGGATTTCTCTAATCTGAGGCTCCCTGTTCACTATTTTACGAGACTTCTTTTAAAATGAGTAGGATTTTAGAAATTAACTTTTACAGTTAAATTTTATGTTCAAGACCAGACAGCAGTTCATTTGTTTCTGATAAACAGGAGAAGGGCACCCTGGAATTCTCTGTCTAACACAATTTCTAAATATTGTTGGGGCTGAAATTAGAAAGTGAGTGGCAAGGGAGGGGCTGAACAGGTGCAGGGGGCTTGGAGCAGTGAGAGGTGGCAGGAGGGTGCCAGTGCTGCAGGCATTCTGCCTGGCTGGGGGATCTTTATTAATTATGGCCAAAAGCTTAAAGAGATTCTGATCCCTCAAAGCTGAGCTTTGCAACAGCCTAGAAATCTCTGCTGTGGAATTCCCCACTTCTCTTTCTGTTGGTCTTTTCCTCTCTTTAAAGATAATATAATAATGGCAGGTTGTTTCTAATTAGCTTTACTGTCAGATGTTCTGTTAGCAACACAGGATTACAAACTGTAAGAAACACAAGTAATTGTAGCTGTATCTTTGGTTGGTTATTTACATCTCATTTCCCACGGTGCAGCTCCTCAGTGAAGGCATCTCTGCTTGCATCTGAAGTTATAAAGATTTACTATGGCAAAAATCAAAATAGGAGACAAAACACTAATAATTTACCTCGAAGAGAAGTGTTTCAGAAAGGTGTAATCTGAAAATCAGGTTTCTCTGTTAGTGCAGTGACAAGGGTGGCAGGGGAGTGGAAGAAGGGAACAGTGTTGTACTTTGGTTTGAGATCAGTAGAACTGACAGTTCCTAGGGGGTCATTGTTCAACATGATGGACCTTTAGAGAAAATCACAGGATCTTCCTGTGTTTACTCATGTGACATTTATTTTGGAAATGCCCTTGGATATTTATTTAGGCAGTTTCCTTTGCTATTTGTTTTAAAAACGTATGGGCAATATTTTCTTTAGTGGTGCAGAATTGCACTTAAGTCACAACCCTAAAGTTAAAAGTAGAAATGGAAAAAAACCCAAACAAAACAACCCAAAGCCAACAAAACCCAGAAGATATTTTGCCTTCTGTGCTAGTCAATGTTTTGTACTTGGACAAAAGTAGAATAAATACTGAAATGAGATCTAGGACCTAAAGGTACTTGCAGTAAAATCTAAATTCAGTGCAATCTGAATTATGCTCACAAAAATTTCCCTTAATTCTGGAGCTTCTCACAGTGAAATATCTTGTGTATGCTAACTTATTTTGTCTTGGGAATTTAATCAAGCAACAAACCTGTCGGAAAGACCATCAGCTCAAACCGAAAAGTTACATTCCGTGCAGCAGCAAAGGCTGATTCAGTTTTAAGATAAACTGCCTGTTACAGCAAAATAGCTGCAAGATACCTGGAGGGAGCAAGGCACAGGATTTCAGCCAGAAAAAAGAGTCAGCCACAGCATCAGGTGCACAATATTTCAGATTTATTGGCCTCTTATAGGCAGGGGAGAGGTACTATTTCAGTATGAAACAATGAAGATGTAGCTATGAAGATGCAGCATTGATGACATTTGGTATTGTATTCCAGAAGGGAGTGGGAGGGCACCCCTGAAGGGAAAATTGCTGTCTCAGAAAGGATATAAGGGAAATTACAAGCAACCCACAGAGAAAGATGTATGTCCCAGAAAGCTGTATCTTAAAGGTGAGGGACCGTGAGACTTAACCAATAATTGTCAAAAGACAAACACAATTATATTTTAGGAGGGAAATTAAAACGGATAAAAGTGGTATTTTCATCATAAGATAAAATGGTATTTTCGCCATAAGATAAAATGGTGTGCTCGTGCTTTGACAGTAAGGATGAGATTGGAGCTGATCAAGATATTGCACCTGAACTAAAGGAATGCATTAACTCAGTTTGCAGTAAGGATGATAACATGGAGCACGAGGATGGAGACGGGATAATGCTGGAAATGAAAATAAGCATATCGGAGAAAAACGGAAATTAATTGTCATAATAAGGATATAGGAGAGATAGACAATATCCACTCCAGAATGCCAAAAGTGCAGTGAAACTGCTCTTTGAAAAAACATTTTAATAAATCTATCAAACTGAGTGTAGGATTAGATAACAGGTAGCTAACAAATATTCTGAGGTAGGAAGCTATTGATGTGTTGTTTTGACTTAGAAACCTCTAATACTATAACAAGTGTTCCAAGAAAAAAAAAAAAGACTGAGGTAAAGGATGAAAAGATGATTACTGGAAGCTGATGATGCAAGACTGTGTGTATTGTATATTGGACAGAAAAATAAAAAGTATGAAGTATGAAACTCATGCCAAAAAAACCTGACCTCTGTTTTCCAGCTTAGATTGACTCTTGAATCTAATACCATCAGCATACAAATTTGTAGAAAGAAATTCATGACCTAAATAATGCATTATTTCATGCATGCATTCTCCTTTAGGCAGTTACTTCCATGCTTTTACACTATTTTAGGCTAAAAAAGAAACAGGGAATTAATACAGTTACATTTATGGCTTGATTTTATGGCTTGCAACTGTAGAACATAACCTTAGTTCTACATTTTATCACTGTCACTAATTATTAAAATAATTTTAATTTTTGCAGGTCCTACTCATATATTTTTCCTTAGCACAGAGGGAATTGTAGTTCTGACAGCTGTGCTTGTGTAGAACTATGTGCAACTATTAATTGCTGTAATATACATACTTTTTTGGATCCCTGTGTCAATTTGAATTAGAATTATCAAAAATAGTTTGCTGTTTGGGGATTTTTAGAACAACTGTAGTACAAAACATGCAAAAGCTGTTTTACTTTATTTTAATCAAAAAAGCAGTTCTACTTCCAAAGGGAACAATCAACAAACTTGTAACAGAGAGTCAAGAGCAAGTCAGTCAGTCCTCTAAAACCAAAAGCAGCTGGGTGCTATGCAAAAGTTATTACAACAAGTATTTTTCTATTTTTTTTCCCCTTATTTTATGATTCAATCTCACACCCTGTCTAGGAAGCTTTACTTTCCTTCAGAAAGAGGAAAGCAAGGGAATACCTTTTTCCCGAACAGATTTCTTTTTTACACTCAAGCTTACACCGATTTTCCTTCAGTTATGCATTACAGCTTTCCTGCTTCAGATGGACTTGGAGTGTTCTGTTTTCCTCAGAATTAAGAGTTTCCTAGTTAGAACAAATCAAAGGGTTTTCAGCTGTCTGATACTACATAATTGTCTACTTACAGATTTTTATATTATCCTAGTTCCTTGACATTTGTGGTGTCTTGGTATGCTCTTGTGCTTGGACATATGGAACATATGGAGAGTGTTGTCTCCAGCACATTAATACTTCACTCAGGTTCTGACATATCTCATCCCAAAGCTGTTCATTTAACCATTATATTTGCTTTGAGCTGCTGCTTGTTTATCTGAGGAGCTTAAACATGTGGTAAAATATTTCCAGTTGACCTTAAACTGAACTGATCTTTATAATCTGGCTTTCTAAAGATGTCATATTTTATCTCCAATTGTGCACAGTGGTGAAACAGGAGCCAGGCCTAAAGGAGTTAACTGAGATATCTTGGCCTGCTAAGAAACCCCAATACCTGTTTTCCTAGAAGAACATTTTAGGAGCACTGGGTAATATCATGTTTTGTTCTTCTCGCTGCACCAAAGGGCTTATTATAGAAAGAATAGGAGTAGTACACACAGAGTAATAAATTAGGTAAACTAGACATTTGAATAGGAGAAACAGGCCTGGAGCCAAGGCTTTCTCCAATAGAAAAGAAGGAAGGTCAAGCTGAGGAAGATGAGATGAAGCCCCCAAACCCACGGGAGGAAGAGCGGATGTACCACCAAAACTGAGGGCCAAGAGAAGCACCACCCCAAACCCCGCCTGAGCTCCACCTATACTCCCCCTGTTCTTAATATGTATAGATAGACGTTGGAATCACATGAATATGCATTTAATCATATGTGAAAATTGTATAAAAACTGCTGATTTTGTGTGAAACCTTTGGGGTGCAAACCACGCTTGCTCCCGGCGCTGTCAATAAACACCTTTGCTGCTCAAAGATCCAAAAGGCTGCGAGCTTTATATCAGATTTTTCAGAATCAGTGGTAATACAGCTTAAAGACAACCCAAATCTGCAAACTGCAGAACTTTTTTTGTAAGCATTGTGCTGCACAGTGGTTGGGATGGGATGGGGCCACCACTGTGGCAGATTAATGACCCCGTGGCGTTGCTTCAGTTTGCTAAAAGATGGGCTCACAAGTGAATCTTTAATCCCAATGAATAGCTGATGTTTGTGAAGCATTTTAACAGGTTTTTTAAAATTTATTTGATTTTTTTTTTCTGGAATGTATAGATTTTATGAAAAAACTGTAAAAACCACATTGAAATCCACTGAAAACCCAGAATTAAGCATTCCTGTGTATGGAATTCTAAAAATGCTTGTATATGGTTTATATCAAATCTCATGCAATTGTTTGAAGAATGAATAAGTAACATCCCCCAAATAGAGGCTATGAATACAACTGATAGTGCTTTTAAGCAGCTAAGCTTGAAACCACTAAACCACTTGCTTATTTCAACACTCGAGTTCTCTGGTTTTTTTCCATTTCTTGAGAGCATTATCATCTTAAAGAATGTTATGAAAATGGGGGAATCCAGTTTGGACACATTTACCTTGGAGTTAATTGTCATTACATTGCAGGACAGACACTTCCCATGTATCCCCAGCATTTGTATTCACTGCAATTTTTATTACCTTTCATCACCTGCTGTTTTTCAAATGACAATTTATTGGTAAGTAATTCCAGTCTTCCCACGACACATCTCTCTCTCTCTCCTTCCCCCTCCACAACTACACGACTTCTCCCTTTTTTTAATGTATCTTTTTGTGTAATTTATAAGTTACAGACGTGATCTCATATACATGTTAGGGAGAGGCAAACTGAAGTGGCTACCAAGCAGCAGCTGCACCTGCAGCTGTTTGTTTCATTGTTTACTGTTTTATCACAAATTAAATTAAAAATCTTTGATAATGAGTGCTGTATCCTCACTTTGTAGTTCACAGAGGTGTATAAATGTTCAAGCTTATATTTGTGTTCTCTGTAAATTACTATCGCACATTACTTTTTGATTAATGACTCTGCAGTTATTTAAATTTGAAACATCAGGTTCATGATTGCTGGATAGAAGGATGTTAACTTGAAGAAAAAAAATCAATACATGAACAAATATATCAGCCTGCTGATGAAAATAAAGCGGCAGATGGTTGTTGTGTTGATTAACAGTGTTCACAAGCCATGACTGCAGAATGTGTGTGAAAAGGATGAAAATACCCTCCACGGGGCAGATGACCAAAGAATTAAAACAGGTTTTGGTTTCTCTTTCAGTCTGAAAGAAACCCAGACTAACACTGAACTGATATCTGTTCAACAGAGAGAGAAAAAGGAAGAAACAGTTTATCTTTTGTTTTGCACCACTGATACACAGAGGGACAGCTAACCTGCTATATGAGGTACTCACAGCATTCCTGTGGAAAGTCATCTGTTAAATCATGTTTTCACCAGGTCATTTATGTGAGATCAATATTTCCAGTGTCTGAACAGCAAGAGGGTATCACAGACACTTCCAAATAATATAGAAAAATATAGACCAACTTATAAATAGTCAACTTGTGGATGGTATTACTGAAGAATTCTAGGAAAAGGTTTGTTTTGCATTTTCCTAATTCCAATTCCCCCCAAAGAGTCAGTCTTTTGCTGCTACATGGCTGCAACTCCATGAATCTTGGCCTCATATGGAAGGTTGCCACAGCCCTCATGCCAATGTAGCTTTAGTGTAAGCTGCATATAAATATAACTCAAATATCAGTATTGTTTTTCTGCAAATGACGAGAAATAGGAAAAAAATACTAACCTATAAATGTTAATACATGTAATATAGCTGTTCTTCCTGAAAAAAAGATAAGATGAAAACTAAACAAAACCTAAAACTGCAGTCATCTCTTCAACTACCATGAAAATGTGTATGAAGTGAAGAGACTTTGCTGTGTCATTGTCAGGAGTTATGAGCCCTTGCAGAGAGACTGTGGCACCTGCCTAAAGTGTTAGGCCTCCAGTTTTAAAACAATATGCTGAACAGATAAAGATTTGCCTTCCTACTAGGAAGAATAAATGCCTGGAGTGTTCTTACAGTGTTTATTTTTCTTGCTACACTTATTATAGTTGACCATGAAATAGGCCATGCTCTGGTTGAAGAGAATGGATGCCAGTTTTAGGTATATAACACTCAAATTCATCTGTGCCATACAGAGTGTGCTGGACTATGTGTAGCATGAGGTTTTTGGTTTGCAGTTTTATAGAATTAAGATCCATTCAATTTTTTAATACTGTTTAGAGACAGCTTTCTGAGCTATGTTCAAGCTATAATATAACACAGGGACCCTAAAGAAAATGAGTGAATGTGGAAGTAGGAGAATTTGATTTTGGTTTGTTACACAGTATTAAAGAAAACCAACTCATTTAAGAATTTATATATTGTTAGACTAGCTCTTTCCTCTAAGCAATAGCCTGATTTTTTCATGGATTAATAGCACATGAAGTCTTTGCTACTGTATGGATGTTCCAAGCAGCACAAGTTGGATGAAATGTTGGTCATATGCAGAATTCTAAATCAGTCCCCAAAAATCTTCAATTTCAAACGTCTAAGTTAACTTTCAATTTAAGCAATACACTATTTTTTTAAAGAGTTAGAATTTGAAAAAAAGGAAACAACATGATGCAGTCCAACAATGTACCGTGCATCCCAAGTGGAAGTGCACAAAAAATTAAAATGTGCATGAAGCCAATGTGATGAATTGCTTAGGTGCCTTTGTTCCATCTCTCTGCAACTGTGTGGGTTAGTTGGCAATTTCTTTTTTCAGATTCAGCTTCTGATTCCTGTGGCTTAAAGTGTGAATTTAGTTACAGTTTTTCTCATGTGGATCAGCATGAATCACCAGCATGAGTAAATTAACACATAGAGCAGAAATACTCCAATTATCTACTATGTGAGCTAAATATTTAATAATATCACCTGTCAGTAAAGGAATGGTGTATCATCACTGTGAATTAACAAAAGGAAAATGAATATATGGCATATTGAGTCAGTGAGCACATGCACAGATATCACTTTGTTTCTTAGCATCATATCTAAGCACAAAGGGGAAACAATCACTTTTCAAGAAAGTACAATTAACCTGGTAAATCTAAAGATTTAATTGCAGATATTTGAGGTAGTGATTTGCTGGAATAAATGTCAATATGGTTATTCTTTTCTCTGTGCCAGAATTATCCATATCATCTTAATGTCTCTTGAAAGAAATACAGAGAATAGGAAACTGGTAAGTCTTTTCTCAGATAAAGTAGATCAGAATTTTCCTAGATTATAACCAGTGAAATTTAATGATCTGAGTCACTGGTCCTGTGCTTGTACCAATCACAGTGAAAATGCCACGTGTTGAACACCACTGCAAATCAGCCTGAAAGCATTAGACCTGACTTGGGAACTTTCTGTTTCAAAGATATTCTTTGTGTGAGAAATAGTCTTTAGAACCATAAAGAAAGCACCATAAAGTGGGAATGGTTATATGCAAGGCCATAGATCTTAAATGCTTAAATGTTTAAAACAAAGTTTTAAAATTACAAACAAAGTAATTTGTGAACAGTTTACAATTATTTTAATGTTCCTAGTGAATACTAAGATTTTACAGAATATTTTTAACCACGTCATGGGGAGCTACAATGTGTCTTTTGACAAATGAAAAGTTGATCTGACGTGAAATTATAGTTCAAGGTTCGCCTGAGATCCAAACTCTGAACCAACTGGGTCTGTTGTTTGCACACTGGGCTTGTTGTGGTCCCAGATCCCCTCGTGCTTGCTGAATTTATGTGGTTGCTGTGACAGGAATTGGCAATAATACAGTTAGACTGACTGAAAAATTTCAACTGTTAATTCTGTTTGCAGCACAGTACTGCTGTGCCATAAAAAAGGAGAGTCTTGCCCTTGGTACTGCCCTGAGCTCCCTGCAAAAAGAAAGAGTGGTGGTTTTGGAGGAAGGTTGAACGTCTGAACACAGGTGGTGGGCTGTGTAGACAACCTTTTCAAGGAATATCTCTTCTGCAGTCCAAAGTGGACTTTAAGTACAGATTTGGATACTTTGATTCAGAGGAATTTTTAGCTTGTCCCTTGAGCACAGCTATTTGTTTGGAATGTGACTGCACATACATTAAAAGTGATACCTGACTGTTTTGGGGCCCTGATGATTTCCAGCAGAGGCTTGGAGTTATGGGGTAGGTAGTGAAGTGAGAGCTGTGCATTATTTCATTGTGAGGCACTTCTGCTGCAGTGTGATGACAAGAACATTAAATTAAATTCTTCTCTCACATTCAGTTTTCTGAGCTGTCTGGGAAACCTCAGGTATTGTTCAGAAGATTGGGACTCAGCAGACAGCAGAGAGACATGCCAGCAGGTCATTCAAGAAGGGGGCTGGGAGAGAGGATTTTATTATTATGGACTATTTCCCTAGGAGATTTTTCCAAGCTCTCAATGTTGCAGTAAAAATGAGCTTATGTTTGAGTTCATCTAAGGTAAAAAAGGGCAATTTTATGTATTTTATTCACAAATAGTCTCATTTTGAACTTTGGTTAATAACTTCCCTATTTTTTTTTTATTGTACCCACTTTATACTTTTACACATATTTCTGTTTAAAATGCTACGTAGAAAGACTGTTATTTATCTGGAAAACTGCATGGGATATAATCATGGTATTCCAAGTTGAAAGGGTGTTTTTTAAACTGCTGAAAACATTTATTTGTGAATGGGTTCAGATGGATCACAATATCTGGCACAGTTAGCCACAGAATTTCTAGGAAGCATATTGCACTGGTGTCACAAACTGTACAGAGGCATCTCAAATTTCCAAAACACAAAACCTCTCCCTTAAAACTTCTGCTCTATAGCAAAAACCTTTTAATCTATTACAAGCAGATAACTATTATGACTTCTGGGAAAGCTGCTAACACATCTCTGGGAGAAAAATCTGCTCTTTAAAAGTAAGGAAAAAAAATTGTGAAGGATTTTGAAAGCTTAAGTGCAGCAATATATCATCCAACTCGCCTGCATGGCCCTATTTAGTTAAGAAAGTGGGAAAAAACAGAGCCATATAAACAGAAAGATTGGAATTCTCATTTATTTCATGCAGAAAGATTGCAGACTCATTTCCAAAAGCAATGTGGGTATAATCCTATCTAGCTTTTGCTGCCAAATAAACAGAGGGACTTGCTTCAGTGAGAGATTTCCATGCAGAGAGCACAGGGCTGAGTCTGCAATCACATGATTTTAATTTGAAGAACAGACATTTTATTCTTGGTATATAAATGGTTCGAGTTTTTTTCAGAATGCAAACAAGACAAAATGCATCACTTTCTGAGTTAGCTTTAAGAACCAACAATTAAAATAATAACAATAGACTTTATGGGAGGAAAAAAGCAGCGTTGTCCCACAGGGCCAGTGTTTTGGAACTGAAAGGGTCATTTCAGCAAGGATTCTGGAATTCAATTGGGTGTGTATGTTTTGTTTGCATTGAAATACATTTAAAACAGCCTATGTTTCCTATATGCAACTGTGTTTTCCAGTTAGGTGCTGGGAGGTTTTTTTACCCTGAACTATCTATTTTAAATCATAAATTGCCTTTATCATAGCAGTTCTATATACTACAGACTGTGAGTTTTCTGTATGTAGCTATTTGCACAGGTTTTGTAGGTCAAAAATTCCAATTATTTGTATTTTGTTTCTTTGTTTAAGTTTGAATTCATGTGCAAATCTTAATCTTAGAAACCCATATGTGGTTGTGCATGCTTAGGCTAGACCTGGACACATGCTCTCCATTAACTCCTTGGGAACAGCTCAGCTCGAGAAGTGAGATCTGGCTCACACACCAGGCTTTGCCCTTCAGACAGACAGTGTGAACACAACCTTTTGCAATTGCCTGGAAAGGCTGTTTTCATAATCACAGGAAAGAATAAAGACAGCACATTGGAGTATTTTTGTTATATTGTACTTGTCCAATTTCCACAATAGTCAACAGAAATTTCCCCTTGTGAATTTGATAGATTTTTTTTGTTTCCTTTCAGATTTGTTTTCTCTTGTTAACAGTGTGCAAGTGCTGCTCTCTGACTCCTGAATTAAGAGGTGTTACATTTCTTGGTTTAACTCGGGGACCACTTTCAGAAAACTGGAATGAACCTGCTCATGTCTGAACAAACACAATTAAGAATACCACAGGCCTGGACATTTTCAGAAGTAAGTCTCTTAGGAAAGCAGCTGCTATTTATACATGGGTGAGTTGGTTGTATTTTTATTCTAACCAGCCTTGTTTCATAGAATCATAGAATGGCCTGAACTTGACAGGACTTTAAAGATCATTTCTTTCCAACCCTCCTGCCTGTAAGGGCGCTATCCCAGATTGCTCAGTGTCCCATCCAACCTGGTCCTGGGCACTTCCAGAGATGGGGCTGCCACAGCTTCCCTGGACAACCTGTTTCCTTCTCTTTCTGAACATTTCTCAGAGGTCTGACCTACTTCAGTAATAGGAACTTGCCTGTTGTTGGAGAGGTTTCAGTGGCATGGAAAGTGTGGGGATTTTGTATGTGTTGTCAGCAGCTCAAACTGATGTAACATCTCTCCCTAGCGTGAGGCATTTACATCTCTAACAATTTTGCAGTTCTTATGGCAGAGTAGAAACAAGTTTCCTCTGAAATGGCACAGACTACAGTATAACTAGGCAGACTTATAGAGTCAACCTGTGGCTGCCTTAAAATAAACAAAGCTCCAAAGTGCAGAAGTGCCTGGCTGTGACAATGAGCCAGTTCAGGGCAGCGTTTTGGTACTCGTGTGTTGCAGATGAACATGAAGATTTCGGGCTTTTCTCAGGCTTGAAGCTTTTTAGTTCTCTGCCTCTTTTTCCAGAAGCTCAGGACAAAGCAGATAGTTTGTACAAACTAATCCTTATAAATACTGGTATAAAATATTTCTCTGAGCCCTCAAAATGGGACACTTGTTTCAATGGCACATACCAGTTTTCACCAGACTCTGGACCAGCTATGCTGCTTTTCTGGGCTTGAACTCCCTAACAGGGTCAGAAAAAAAGTGTGTCCCTGAGTGCTTCTTTTGCAGTGCTAGAATTTAATGTTCATGGCCTGTCAGCAGCATTGTTCAGTCCTACTGTACACACTATATGTCCCTTTGAGAAACAGTCTGCAAATGTTTCACCACAGATTCTCATCAGCTGTTGTGGAAGCTGATCTTTCAGGGTTTTGATTCTGTGACTTCTATATCTTTCACTGAAGTTGAATGACCGCTAAAATCCATTTTTTGTAATCTTTTTGTTTTCTCTAGAGCCAAATCCCAGAGTTTTCCTATCTGATCTCCTTGTAGGTTGCCATCTGGATAATATAATAGTAGTCAACGTTTGGGATTCTTTTCATAGCTTTTACAAGAGGGTACTTCAGCTATGTACAGCCATTCAGCTTCCTGCTTACACAAAATCCATTTTTACCCTTGTTCAGCTTTAAATTAAGTCTAGTCTTAACTTGTTAGAGCAACTGCTTAAAGGTAAACTCAGGTTTCTGTATTTATTCACCGTATTCTACCTGTGTCCTTGCTTGTTCTATAGACTGTGTTGTTGGCAAACACTGTATTTTCTTTTCTCAGTCTGTTTGGATGCCAAGCCCATTGCCAGAGTTAAGTTCTGTGAACTGACAAGGAAATATTGGGGTCTCTTAAGCTTTTTTTTTTTTTTTTACATTTCTTTTGCATCTCTCACACTTAAGTCTGAACTGGTGTTGGGATCACCCTAACCACAGACTGCTCTAGGAGTGCTATTGCAGCTCTTGGCCCAAGCCATCAGCCAGTGTGTCACCTGAGGCCACTGCTGGGCTAACGTGGTGACCTGGTTTTATCTCAGAGTTCACGTGCACCCACTTGTGCTACACCTCTAATTCAACATGGAACTCCACCTGCTGAGATCACCACTCTGGGCTGTGTGCTGCAGTGTCAGCTTGAGGCTGCAAACTGCTTTTTAGGGACTGGTGAGGAAATAAAAGGTAAAACTTATTACTGTGATAGAAATCAGGCCATCAGTTTGTTGTCTTAGTCTCTGACCTTTTCTTCAGTAATCTGGAAAGTTTTGTGCTGCGTTTGTACTTTGTCTGGTTTTAGTAAGACAGTCGTGATTCAAGGTTCATTAACATTATTAAAAATCAGAGACCTCAGACAAAGGTAAAGAAAGTGTGATATGATTACTGTGCCTCTAATCAGTTGTGCAGTTCTGCATATACTGGGCCAAAATAAAAAATGGAATATGTTTCTCTTTACGTACAGAAGACATTCTGCAGAACACTTGCAAAACATCCTGAGTATTAGCACCTAAAATTAGCAAAAAAAGAGACTCCAAATAGAGTGGATGTATCAGTCTACAAGTAAAATGCATAATGTAAAGCAGATATTTACAAACACATACAAGTAATTATCCCGATCAAAATATTGTAATGATTTTTAAAAAATGATTTGCTTTTGCCTTCATAATTTTTTTTAAATAACTATCTGGTTCTTGGCCTGTGCCCTCAGTTGATGGCACTTTGTTTCTATTTTTATTTTTTCTGCTTATAGTAGCTGGGTTTGTGTGTGTATGGAGAGCTATTACTGGCGAATTGCTTTCCTTGGCATGAATAAATCACAAATTGACAGGGATGGTTCTCTTCCTTCTCCACAGACTAGAAAAGGTTTTTGAATTTCAGCAAGGTTTCAGTAAGGTTTCTTAAGAGGACAACACTAACTTCTGGATTTTAAACCAGTCTGTGGAGAATGTAGAGATCTGGGGAATGCAAAAGCGAAGTACAGGTTTACATTTTCAGTCCTGTTCCCTGCAGGTGCTCTTTGGCAGGATCCAAGGAGAAGATGCCTTTCTAATGTTTCCTGGAGCAGCCATTCCTCAGGGATGGCATCTTTAGGCACATCTATTGTAATACAGCTCTGAACTGTCAGGAGGTAATCGTTATTTACACTGTACATTTCCCTTTCACACAAATTATTGCCTATTTATAATATTTGTGGTTCAGCGCTCTCGAGAAATGGACATGGAGTTAAAAATTAATGTATGTACCCTAATGAATCATTCAACAGTGCTTCAAAATTTGTTTTCAGTGTTTATTCTTATAAACCTCTGTTTGAGTTGAAACAAGAATATTGTGAAGAGAAAGTTAGTATATGAAAGACTTTTATCATAAAGCTTTCAGAGTCCCATTGGCTGAAGTAGGACAAAAAAAAGCTATTTCCCTCTTGAGAAAAACTAGAAGTTATTTTGCAAGGTCTGTGCTGACTACAGCTCTACTTCTTTATGAGCCAGTCCTCATCAATCATATTTATTGTTAGCAATCCAAGCTGTGCCTGTAGTAAAATTAACCTCTTTTCAATCCTCTTTCACTAATCTTTTACCATGCTATCTCAATGTATAAACTGGGGTATTAAGTAAAATATATTTTAATTCTCAGGCTGAATCCTTGCAAGATGCTGATGTCTTAAATCATACTTCCTCTAACACTGTGCCAGAAAATACATTATTTTAGAAAAGCACTAGAAAACAAGTTTGTTCCAATTTCCCCTTCCATATCACAGGAAGACACAGCGACCAACTCTCTTTGGAGTGCACTGTCGGATTGCATTGACATCTCAGCACACCAGATGTCCTTTTGGATAGCCAGTGACAATAAAAACGAGCTATTCACCCGCTTTGAAAGACAAAAGGTAAAAAAATTGTGCTCTCAAGTAGTCGGTTTCAATCTATTTTGAAAATATTTCTGTGTATCACAGAGCTTTTGTTATTTTCTCCAAGTTCAGCAGCGGGTATCCCACAAGATTCCTACCACCTCTCAAGTCTGTGAAATATGATTATGATTAGAGATAAATTATTACAATAACCCTTGAAACCGAGTGAGCTCTCTCATGGGAAGCTTTCCTGTTCAACAAGTGTGTACAGTGCTATCAACAGTTTGAGTGGAGCTTATCTGCCTAAAATTAGATATAACTATAAGTCATTCAGTGGAGCGGGTTTAGGGCTAGAAAATATACATAAACCAGTCATACCTTGACATGGCAAAAGTGTGGCTGGGCCTGAGCTACCCTGATGCTTCCTGAAGCTGCCTTTTTACACTGGCTCTGAACATAAAAAAGGTGCAGGAACCCTAAAGTGTAGATTACTTGAGGCTCCCTCACAAACCTGTATTTCACTGTGTGACTCAGATTTTGCTTCTCTCTCTCTCTCTCTGCACAGATTAATCTCTAACAAAAAGACTGAACAGCGTGAGAAACCTTTCCTTTTATTCCAGTCAACGGGACAAAATTTATCTGCTACCCTACCAAAACCAGCTGAGGTTGCCTGAAAATGCTGAAGGAGCTTTGCCTTTCCTCAGCACAGCACTGCTCTTGGGAGCCACTGAAGGAACTGGCATTCCCTATGGATTGCAAACCTCTTTTCTCATTATCACAGGCAGCAAGGCTTGGCTTACAGAAATGAGCTATGACACGAGGTAACCTTAGCAATGAAGTGCTGCAAGTTTTCCTCATCAGTGAATTTCTCTAAGAGTTCCTCTATGTATTTCGTGGCCAAGGTCATGCCTGTAGGGGGGTGAATAAGCAGAAATACTGTGGAACAGCACCTGCAGGTCTAAATTAAAATTTAAATTCATTTTAATTACGCCTGAACAACACGTGTATTTTATTTTTTCAGCAAAAGAAGTACGAGAAGGCGAATAGGAAACAACTCTGACTTTCCTTTCAGATGCAAAAACCCCAAGACACGAAATGAAACTTTCTAAAGGGAGATCCAAAACAAATGGAGTCTGATGGTCTTTAACAACACAGATCATTACCTGGGGAGGTCCTTCTGCTTTTGGAGCTACTATTGAGCTAGCAGGACTCCTGATTTACTGTGCCTGTTCTTCTCTGTGCCATAAGATACCAACTTTTAAAGAAAATTCCATTATTACTTATAAGCCCCTGTGCAGCCCAGAAGGTGATATCAAAGGCTCACTTTCTTCTCATTTTTGTTTTCAAAGGATAATTATATGTGGGATTGATCAATTCCAGTCTCTAAGTAACTGGCACTCGACTTCTTTTGTGCCTTTTGAACAAGGATCAATGGAGCATTCAGCTCTGATGAATGTACCTCTTCAGACAGAGGAAGTTCTGCAATTTTGAACTCTGTCAAATATTTCAGACAGCTTGATTTTTAATAAGCACATTCTACTCAGATGTTTTCTTGATTTTAAGGGGAAAAAAAATGAAATAGCTGTAAAGAAAGAAACTTTAGAGTGCATGGGAGAATCATAGTTTCATTAATTCGATAAGTTCTTTGAAAGAAGGGAAGATATTCTGTGGCTTTTATATTTTAGTTCAAATAATGAGAGACCAAGGTCCATCCTCCCTCTTGAGTCTTCTGCCAGCTCTTGAGTTTTTGAGACCAGTGAAGTTAACCCTTTCCCAGAGAGCCAATGACAGCATTTGTGGGTGTCTGCATTCAGTCTTCCTGACGTATTGCAGTGGACAGCTGGGGGCAATGACTCACAATTTCCTTGAACTGCAGAGTTTGCAGCTCACATCAGAGGTTTTCTACCAGCGTTCCTGAAGTGAAAGTATTGGAAAAATGTTCCAAACAGAGAGACATAAATGCTCACAAAGGACATCTGTCCCAGCAGAACCCAAACGTGCCACGATTGCTGTTCAGGAAGGTGCTGCCTGACCACCCCAGATCTGCTGTGCAGCAGCACTGCTGCCAACCAGAAATGAACACAGTGACAAATGTGCGACACAGGGCATGGAATTAAACTCTGCAGGCCCAGATTTATTCCCAGGAGAAAATCATGCCTCAAAGAATGCCAGCCTCAAGGACACCGTGTCTGGCTGGGAATGATTGAGCTGAACTTTGTCAAAGGCAGGAAACATCTTTTGATGCCTCCTGCATCAAAAATGCCATCTGCTGAGTATCATGTCACGGGTGAATACTGTTCAAAACAGTGCATTACTTACTTTACTGCATTAGGGCCATGTATTGTTTTTCACTTCCCTGCTTTTCTTCGTAAATAAATAATATTACAAGACAAGTTTTTATGCCCCATTATCATGCCTGAGGCAGGTGGTGATCTCACTCACACGAGTCTCTGACAAGTCAATAGGACACCATTTTTCATCAGTGTAATCCCACTTGTGTCCTGGAATAAAGTCATACCCACTTTCTCCCTAAACACACTTAACTGGAAAGTTTCATCATGTCCTTGATAGGTAGGTAGCTTCATATCACCACTTTTTCTAAAACCTGTTAAGTTGAAGAGATGCAGTTTGATCACAATTTTATCACTGCTTATGTCAGTGAACAATATTTCATCTGATAAATCCACTTCAAACAGAGGGAGACCTCTAATCTTATTTCCTAATACAGTGTTTCATACATACAACCACTTAAACCTGTTTTTCCAGTTGATTCTTTAGCTATCAAACATATATTCCCAGATGCTCTCGTGTTCTCCAAAGCTTGAATTACACTCATTTAAAATCTTCAGTTTTCCATACACAATTAACAAGGATAGGCGAATTTGCAAGAAGCCTTTACAATAATCCTTTGTTTTTATTCATTCACAGTATGATTTTATTTTTCTCATCAATCTTTGTTTAGCTGTTTTTTCACCTGCCCAAATTTTGGGAATACCTCAATACCACTTAAGCTAAAAGTAAATGAAAACAAACCACAACTAAGCATGGCAAAAGTCAGACATTCATCTGAGAAATGAACATAGGAAATGTTATTACAGATCACTATAGAACCAGGGTCCTCATTAACACACACACACATATATATATACATATATATATATATATATATACACATATATATTATATATATACACACATATTATATCTATGTATATTATACACACAAAAAAATATATATATATACACACACATATATATTATATGTAACTTGTATCTGGAAAATGCCTCTAAGATTTTGACGTGGTAATCTGTATTGCAGTATTTGTAGCAGAACTTTAAAATGTGAGATATTTTATATATATTGTGTCCAGACAGTACTACAAATAGGAATAAAGAGTGTGGAAAGCTAAATAAGTTTAAAGACCATGTCGATTAATATTTATTTAGTAAGCACAGAACTGGTAGCTGATAGCTGCTGCACAGAAGAGTATTCTTAGTCAAAAGTCATGATCAGTGGTTTCTGTTCCTAGGCTCTAACAAAAACAAGGGGATACTCTGATCAAATAGAGGATGAAACTGTGTGTTCAGTTATAGGAGATTTTATACCCTTATTTAGAGAAAGCCAATGTAAATTAGACATAACCAAATTCAAAGACAATCCAGCAAATCCTATAAATAGTTTATTTTTCAGTATAAATGCATGATTTAAAGTTAAAGTTAAATATAAACCTCTGAATCACTTAGTAGTTGTAGATGCAGTCCTAAAGCAATGGAAAAAATTATGCTGAAGTCCAGAGGTAAATGTAATTTTGATATATAAATCTCACTCTTGGAGGAATTGCACTTTTTAATTGTTGCTATGCTTGCTTCAAATGAACAGTGGGCAATTGATGCTAAGTTTTGTCTTCATATGACACCAATTAAAAGAGAATGGCTTTGGTGACCTAACAAGTATTACTCCCCTGAGACAAAGCATACATCTGTTTATGATGACTGGAAAAAAAAAGAATTTATTTTAATGCAATAAACACAGTTCTCTGATGCTCCTTTTCTTCTTTACTAGAAGATAAACTGGTGGGAGAGACAATTTCTTCTGTACACTCTGCTTTTGCCAGATGTAGGATACTTAACATCATAACACCTGATTGCACACAGTTTAAGGGATATGAAGTTAAATAATCTGAGTAGTACTTTGGTAAAGACAGGCCCTTGAAAAACCATAGTAAATTAATTAAGGAAAGCAGTAGAGTGAAGGGATACCTGACCAAAAGCAAAGCTGTAACAAGTGATGTTAAATTTCAGGCTGCCACAAATGCCTTCATCATCTACACGTTTTCATTAGAAATTTAGGAACAAGAACATCATTTAGGAAGAGAAATTCAAAGGCATAGGAGCTGAGATTTGCCTATACTGTGATATCAGGCTCTTTCCAAGAGTCACCCAACATTTCAAGTTCCAAACCCTTGATTAAAACAAAATGGTTGGCATCCCACAGGATTAATGTCTTTCACCAGTACCTTCACATCAAAGCCACTGTTTGAGCAGGTAAAAAAACTTCTACTGGGCATAGTTTAGACCTTTTACAAGAAGTGATCTGATGATGCCTGTCTCTGGGAAAATTTGTCTTGATTTCCTACATGAATTCCCTTGTATTTCAAGATATTTTTGGGTGTATGAATTCAAATGTCCTCACTGAATTTTTGGGGGTTTTGTTATCATTTAATTTTGCTCCCCAGAAAAATGTTGAGAGATCAGTGTGAACTTTTGGCTTGTTCTTCAGTTATTGCGAGTTTGCTTGATCCTTATGCAAAGCAGTAGATGTTAGATTTGGTGCCAGCAATGCTGATGTAAATCTAAAATTACTTGGATTCAAACCATGGCTACCACACATTTTCTGTGTGATTCTAGTTAAGGTTTTTAACCCTGCATCTTGACTAATAGTCATAGTGCTACCTCACTGACTTTTGATGGATTTTTGATCAGAATCAGATCTTTAGCTAGTCTACTTTAAAGCACCTTCACTGGAGTAAAAACAGTCTTCAGTGTCTGAGGATATTTCTAGATATGGCTGGTTCTGAGTCAGTAACTCTGTGCTGGGGCAATCAAAAAAAATACATGCCTTGCTTTGAAGAGGTAGTAAGACACCATCCTGCAACATATAAATGAATCTAAAATTATTCTAAAAGTGCATTCACCTTTCTTTTTCCTTTTTTCTTCTTTGCAAAGAAGAAATTTTTTGAGAAGAAGAAACAAATTTGAGAACGTGCTGTTGAGAAATTACGTGTTAAAGTCACTTTGTACTATTTTATAGCAAAATTCCAACCTTGTAAAAACCTTTCCTAAATGAAAGTGCTGTTTTTGCTGATAGCTCTGGTGATGCGGAAATTGGAGCTGGTTTATGCTCTCTCTCACCCCTTCAGCATTCTAGTTATACAACAACTAATTTGTGTAGAAATGAGAGAAATGATATTCTAGCCAACTCATTAGGTGCAATTAAAAGAAAACCATCCCTCAGGGTCAATGAAAATCACTACCAGAAAAATAATTGTTCGTGTTAGAGGGCTGGCTTCCCTTAAGCATAATACTGTTGTATTGGTGTTCATTTTTTATGGGATTCTTATGGTTCTATTAGAAATAAGACACAAGGAAATAACACTTTCTTGAAAGGAATGTTTGAAGCCGGACTTTTGTCTTTTCTTTTTAATGGAAGTCAACTACCATAGATTGTAAAACTACAATTAAAAAGCTGATTTTTCAGTGTCACTTCGGTAGTTTTATAATTCTAGATTTTTTTTTTTTACATTTTCTTTTTAATGTAAATTTCCATTACAGAGAATAGAACATTAAAGAGTATAGTAGTCTAATAGCTGGATGAAGTTAACGACTGTGCACACATACTGAAAGATAAAATTTTGCAGTATAGATAGAATTACAAAATATCTGATGTAATGATTGTTAAAGTCATTCACCTAAAATGATTCTTCAAAACAAAATTATGAAATTATGCTGAGATCAATTCTTTTGAGACTTGCTTGTCTTCAAGCACAGGCATATTTTGGAGCATCCCAGTGCCTGTGTCTGGGTATGCAGCTCAATTCACTCCACCCACCCTGGAAGCTCTGACATGTGCCACAAGTGGGTATTTTTCCCTCCTTTTTTCTCAGATATTTGAAAACAGAACACTCAAACATTTTTGTCATTACATTCAATATTGACTTGTTTGTTCTGATATGTTATCAAGCGTTGACATGCTCTCAATTTCTGTTTAATGGGCTGCAGCCATTTCCTCGGGGAGACTATTTAGAGTTTAACAGATTTCAACGTTAGTAAAACATTCCTAGTGTTCATCCTAAAAGTTTAATTTGTTCCTTTTCACCCCGTTGCTTCAAAATTTTCTTCTTGGTCCTTTGTAAGTGATGTCCAATGCTCTTTGGGAAAAAAACCTCTTTTTCTTTTTGTCTTTCTTTTTTTAAATCATGAAAGATGTTAATATTCTTTACTGATTAAAAATAATAATAAACAATATGCTTTAATTTAAAATTCTCTCCTCCTTTGTGTTGTAATGCAGCATTTCACAAAAAAATGACAGGAAACTTTGAAGAGCAGAAAATAATTGCTGTGATACATTAAATACTTAAGTATAATTACTATCTGAGAGCTGCAAGAAAACTAGTTGATGAGTTACTTCTTTGCAATGAAAGGCCTCACACCTTCCAGAACAGCAAGGTGACTTAATTCGGTGTATAATGAAGAAAAACATTTGTAAATGCCAGATTTAGTTTTTTTCCTATTGATCAAAGTTGCAATTACTAGAGCAATTAACTTTTTGATCTCCATTAGGGTGCAAGTCAAATCTACAGGAGTTAAAAATGACACAGTGGTATTTTTTTTCCTCAGAATTGATTAGCAGCAGCTGTCAGGAAGTTTAGCAGTGAATCATGATCTGATACACATACAGAAATCATTCTGTCCTCCCAAAATGTATGCAAGACAAGTATAGGAAAGAGTATCTGAAGGTATTAAGTTAGCATTTATGGTGTTCGTTTATTAAAACTGAATCAATTCCTTACATTCTTTTTTTTCCGGTAAATCAGTTGACAGAATTTTACACAACAGGTGTATGGTCACATTTGACCTTAGTTTGCAGTATTCAGTATCACTTTGAAGAATCTAAGTTCCATGATTAATTTTTTATAAGGCCAAATACGTATTGTACACAAGTGCTACAGAAGTTTACAATAGATTTACCTAATAAGTAGCTTTAAAGGATCAGTGTAATCAAAAAGAGAATGTTTTGCCCTATGTTACCCAGGGTAAAATTATTTGAATTTAGTATCTTGCTTTTTTTTTATTTTTAACCACGTCCGGTTCACGTCACAGATACAAACTTGATATTTTTGCCCAATAGAAGATCAGCTGGGAGCAAAACAGACAACTGAGACAAATGAGAGGGAGAATTGGAAGTCATTTAAATGATTTTTTTTTCTCTGAAGTCAAATTATTACAGTACTAGAATGTAAGCTGGAAGCTTTATAGCTTTGAGAACTCAGATTACACCACATTAAAAGACTTTGCAGTGTGAAATGGATGAGAATGAGAAAGGGGAAAAGATGGGTAAACAGCAGCAGTAAAAGTGAAAGCAATTTAGCTACAACCATTCAATAAATTAGTGGCAAAATGGGAGATACAGATCTCACAACCACTAATGAGCCATTCATTAAAGCAAACTGTGTTTCAATTTTTTTTTTTTTTAATAAAACTATAACCTGAGATATTTGTGGATTTCAAACATGTGCTTGTTCTCATTTCCAAAATTATTTTGGTTGAACTATCTCAGCTTTATCTGTAAGAAGTTTGTGAAATGAA
>NW_021939470.1:48545-50259 GCF_001715985.3 Manacus vitellinus | reverse complement strand
AATAGAAGAGGTTTTGGAGTCAGGGATATTGAGAAGGCTGGGCAGTGTCACTGGGAGACCTCTCCCAAACCCTTGGAAAGGCCAGAGCCATCCCAGAGCTTTCTTGGGGCCTTGGCAAAGGCAGACATGGAACCAGTCTGCAAACAGGGCAGCAAGGAGGGTTGGCAGAGTTCCACACTGCTCAGGCTCAGCAGGGAAGGGGATAGGGCAAGTCTTCCTGCAGCCATTGCCAGGCATGGGAAGGACAAGGCAGGGATTGCAGAATCCCTGTGGGAGGGAAAAGAAGGGGATGTTCTGTGCCCAGACTGTTTCAAGGCTCTTGACATTGTCTCCTGTGGTCTCCTTAGAGCCAGACTGGTGAGAGCTGGACTGGACAAGTGAAACATGCGGTGAGTGGGAAGTTGAATGACTGATGAGGGTCAAAAGTCATGGCACAAATTCCTCTTGGCAGCAACTCCCAGGTGACATCCATCAGGGACCAGCCCTTGACCGTTCCTATGGAACATCTTTATTATGTCTCTGGGTGATGGGATGAAATGCACTTTCCACTCCTTTGTGGATGATGCCAAGTTGCAGCGAGTCTGTGAGAAACCTCGTCTAGTTAATGGGGACTTGGACAAAAAATGTGGTCAAGATGAGTGAGTTGGATAAACTTGTCCTGCCATCAGGTGCCCAGCAAGGCCCAAGACAATGAGAAAAAACTCATGGGTCAGAGGAAAGGAAAATCAAAAGGAGGGAAAAAGACCAAACCCAACCAAACCAAAGCCAAACAAACACAGAATGAGAGAATATGCTGAGTTGGAAGGGACCCACAAGGATCATCCAGTCCAACCCAACTCTTCCAATGCCATCTGCCCCCACCCCAGCAGGCTCTGAAGCAAAGCACGGCTGAGGTCCAGCACAGCTCTGCTCTGACAGAAAGAACCTGCAGTCAGGGACAGAAAGAGGACAAAGTCTTGTTTAACCAGTCTGAGGAATAATGGGATCAAAGACTTCCTCTATCCCTGGTCACTTGAATGACCCTGTGGATCAGGTTTGGTAGCAGGGAGGGGGCTGCAGGTTTCCCTTAGGGAAGAGGAGATCAAGAGTTGACTCTGTGTCAGAAAGAGCCAGTTTCAGGTGGCTCCAAAATGGACCAGCCAGTGCCCAAAGCTGAGCCAAAAAGCAATTCCAGAGGCACCTCTGTGATAACCCTTTGGAAAAAGGATAAAATCCAGGGTGCTGGGACCCAGAGAGGAGTGAGAGAAATGGGGGAGAAACAACCCTGCAGGCACCAAGAGGAGTGGAGAAGGAGTGAGAGAGCCCTGGTGGGCACCTGGCAGCCAAAAGCCAACCCCCCAGCCCTGAGAGCCACAGCTCAGCCCAGCACAAAGCTCCTTTAGGTCTGGAGGTTCTTTGCAGCAGCTTTTGAGCAGAGCTGCCAGATGGGCCATCAAAGGGGATGCTCAGCTAGGTCTGAAACCTGGGTGATCCTTGTCAGCCTTGGCTCTGTAGGATAAGAACTACAGAATCCAAAATAGTTTGAATCAGATGAGACCTTTATAGGACATCTGGTCCAACCTCCCCACAGTGAACAGGTTCACGTTCAACTAGATCAGGTTTCTCACAGCTCTTTCTAACCTGACCTTGAATGTTTCCAAGGCTGGGGCTTCTATGACCTCTCTGGGCAACCTGTGCCAGTGTTTCATCACCTTCAGTGTAAAAAATTTCTTCC
>NW_021939470.1:43610-44804 GCF_001715985.3 Manacus vitellinus | reverse complement strand
TAAGTCTGTGCCCATCCTTCTTATAGGTATGATCTCAGGAGCTCCTGACAAACCTTGACCAAACCAGCTGAGCAATGAAGAGCCCCTGGACTGGACCAGGGGTGTGGGGAAGTGTCCCTGGACTGGACCAGCTGCTCCTGAATGATAAAGGTGGGAAAAATCCAGAGTGGAACAGCTGGGGAACACAGGATAATCAGTCATCCCATGAAAGCCTTGGAATATTCCCTGCCTGAATCACAGCCCAAATGGATACAATTCCCAAATATTTTGGAAACTTCAGTCATTCCTGACACCAGGATGGAAATTCAGCAGATAACTAAAGCCAGACACCTTGTGAGCCCACACCCAGCGGGGCTGAGGAAGGCCCTGGCAGCTCCCCAGCACCTCCCTCTCAGTGGGACACCTCTGGCAGCCTCTCCCAGCTCGGGAACCCTCCAGTTTGCAACACTCCAAAGACCATCCCTGACGCCCAGGACAATTCTGATCCCCCTCCACAAACACTCCTCCAGCTGTGACCCTTGTCTGGTGGGAAACACAAAGGGATTTGGGGGAGTGTTTCCCTGACAACAAGGAGAATTTGGGAGAGGGACCTTTCCACACCCAGCTCTTGATGTGTCCACACATCTCTGCCTGGGTGTGGGTGTGAATTGACTGTGGTGGGAATGTTGTTCTTGTGAATCTATAATTCAGCCACTGTTAAAATTGTGGCAAATGCTATTGAATCACTTGATCATTGTTCAACTAGTCAATGATTAAGTGCTACTAATATCTTTTGCCCCCTTGTCTTTGGATCCAAATCCTTTGTGCTCTGACCCTCCTGCATCGCAAGGCTCTGTGGAAATCATTCTCTTTCATCAAAAAAATATATTTTTCGTAACTTCCACTTTAAAATCTTCCTACTTAGATAAACTACAAAACAACTCCAATTACTGTAGAAGTCTTGATGACTTGAAGACAATTAAAGGAAGGGAAAGAATTTGTTTCTCAGTGTTTTAAGGAGTCTCTTAGTGTGTTTGGAGTTGCATCAGCTGTCAGTCCAAGATGGGCCATGTCAGAACTGGTGAGGTTGGGGGGTGAGGAGCAAAGTTGACCATACATGGTCAGTCTCGATCTCCTGAGGAGACACTCAGCATCAAGATCACTTGGAGAACACCTCTATCACCTCTTCTCTGAACTAAAAAAATATCCATCATT
>NW_021939470.1:39222-40244 GCF_001715985.3 Manacus vitellinus | reverse complement strand
AAGGGAGCCCAGCTCTGCTTCACAAGTTCCCAGGGCCTGTCCCTGCCTGTGCTCCAAGGGCTTCCAGCCCACAGGACTGTGCTCAGAGAGCACTCAGGCCTTACAGCGAGAAAGGGGCTCAGGAGGGCAGTGTGGAAGTGGCAAGAGAGCAGCTCTGCAAAGACCAAGCCCTGCTGCTCCCTGGCAGTGCTGCTGGGCTGGGATTATTGTCCCCTTCCTGTTTCCAAATACCCCCTGTCCTGCAGTGTGCTGTCCGTTAGGAACAGCTAAGAAGAAGGGTCTTGGACAAAGAAGGCACTGCAAGGTCCTTTATTTTGTTTAAACTGTCAGTGAGCACAATTCATCATTTATACATCTCTGGGTCAAATTCAATGGGTAGACAACAAATTAGAAGGCATATGAATAATAATATTTAATTGCACAGAAAATTATTGCAAGAAGAATCCGATGACCTCCACAAAAACCTGAGCAGGAAGGCTGGGCCATTAAGGAGTCCCATTCTGAATGCTATGCACCAGAAAACAGGCACTTTATTGCTCCTGAAAAGCATCCAGCCATCATTTTTCTCAGGGCATCCCTGAGCTCCTGATTCCTGAGGCTGTAGATGAAGGGGTTCAGTACTGGAGGCACCACCGAGTACAGAACTGATAGTGCCAGATCCAGGGATGGGGAGGAGATGGAGGGGAGCTTCAAGTAGGCAAATGTGGCAGTGCTGATAACAATAGAGACCAGGGCCAGGTGAGGGAGGCACGTGGAAAAGGCTTTGTGCCGTTCCTGCTGAGAGGGGATCCTCAGCACAGCCCTGAAGATCTGCACATAGGAGAACACAATGAAAACAAAACAACCAAATGCTAAACAGACACCAACCCCAATGAGCCCAATTTCCCTGCAGTAGCCTGAGTGTGAGCAGGAGAGCTTGAGGATGTGTGGGATTTCACAGAAGAACTGGCCCAGGGCATTGCCCTGGCACAGGGGCAGGGAAAATGTATTGGCTGTGTGCAGCAGAGCAATGAGAAAGCCAG
>NW_021939470.1:29124-30770 GCF_001715985.3 Manacus vitellinus | reverse complement strand
GTTTTGAAGGGCTCCCCGGCGCAGGAAGGCAGCGGGGAGGAAAAGGGCCGGAGATCCCCCCGCAGGAGGGGCTCCAAAGCCAGCCCAGGGTGCTCTGAGGAGGAAAGAGCCAGCCAGTGCCAGGAAGGTGGCCGGAGCTTGAGGGGGAGCTCTGACCTGGTGGTCCCTGAGCAGCCTCCCAGCAGGGAGAAGCCCTTCAGGTGCTTGGAATGTGGGAAGAGGTTCAGGAAGAGCACCCACCTGCTCCGACACCAGCACATCCACACTGGGGAACAGCCTTACACGTGTGGGGAGTGTCTCAAGAGCTTCAACAGGAACTGCCACCTGATCCAACACCGTCGCATCCACACTGGGGAACGGCCCTACAATTGTGGGGAATGTGGAAAGAGCTTCATCTGCAGCTCCACCCTCCGCACCCACCAGCTCATCCACACTGAGGAACGGCCCTACAAGTGCTTGGAATGTGGGAAGAGGTTTCAGACCAGCTCACATCTCCTCCTGCATGAGCGGACACACACAGATGAGAGGCCCTTCCGCTGCACTGACTGCGGGAAGGGCTTCAACCAGAACTCCAACCTCCTCACTCACCGGTGCATCCACACTGGGGAACGCCCCTACAAGTGCTTGGAATGTGGGAAGAGGTTTCAGACCAGTGGGAGTCTCCTCCTGCACCAGCGGACGCACACGGATGAGAGGCCCTTCCGCTGCACCGACTGCGGGAAGGGCTTCAACAGGAACTTCACCCTCATCACCCACCGACGCATCCACAGCGGGGAGAGGCCCTACAAGTGTGGGGAGTGTGGGAAGAGCTTCCCCCACAGCTCAACCTTGAACAGACACCAACGGACCCACCAATAAAGGAAACCCTAGTGCTCCAACTGCAGGAAGAGCTTCGACCGCTGCTTCCACCCCGAATGAAGCCCCTGATGGGGAGGCAACCCCTGGAGTACAGTGACTGTCACTCCATCCCTTTCGACCAGAAAGGGCCAGTCCCTTTTCACAGGGGCAGCTTCTTCCAACAGGACCCTTCTTGGGGAGTGTGTGGAGATTCCTGCCTTGGCTGGGGACCCCCCAAGGTCACTGCTGGAGGTTGAGAGCAGAGATCTCCCCACCAGCGTTGGTCTGGGGGAATTCCATCCCTCTCTAATAAGAATTATTGCTTTTGTGCCAGCTTGAGTAGAATTGCTTCAACAATTGCTTTAGTGTAGAGCACTGTCCTATCTTATCCTGTACGCCTGGTAGTTTTAGTGTGTATTTTGTGCAGTAAATAGTTGTGATGAAGATCTTTTGTCTGATCATTTGTAACCCTAAATAATTCATTTCTATCAATAGATCTGATTTGCCATCGTTAAAACCTGGGGAACAAAAGTGTTTCAGTCACACCTCTGTAATTCCTCTAAACTGAAACTGTTGGCATGATCCAAGGCTGAGATTGGATCCTGCAGCCCCCAGCACCCCACAGTAAGTTGGGAGCTCAGGGGGGCCACCCCCCTTTGCCAACTCCCCTGTGCCCAAAGACCCCCATGGGACCATCTGCCCTACCAGCCCCCCTTTTCCACCCTTCTCCCTGTTCCTTCCACTTTTCCATAGTCTCCTCAATCCCCACCCCACCCCCGGATTACTCTGGGGGTCCCAGCTCCCATTTT
>NW_021939470.1:26064-28031 GCF_001715985.3 Manacus vitellinus | reverse complement strand
GGCACAACTGGGATCATATTGGGAGCAACTGGCCCACAGTGAAGGTGGCTGGGGTCATACTGGGAGTGACTGGGAGCATTCTGAGGGCAGTTGGGACCATGTTGGCGCAACTGGGATATACTGGGAGCAAGTGGGATCACGCTGTAATTGACTGGGATCATACTGGGAGGCACTAGGACTCCACTGGGTGTGACTGGGAGTGGCTGTGAGCAACTGGGATCATGCTGGAAGCTACTGGGAGCATTCAGGAGTGAGTGGGACCACACTGGGGGCAACTGGGATATACTAGGAGAGACCAGGAGTGAGAGGGATCATATTGGGACTGCCTGGGAGTGTACTGGGACTGACTGGGAGCATGCTGAGGTCAGCTGGGATATACTGGGAGAGACTGGGACTGACAGGGATCCTACTGGGAGGGACTGGAACTCTAGTTGGGTGACTGGGAGCAAGTGGGACCCTGCTGGGGGCAAATGGTTTTATCCTGGGAGTGCCAGGGCATGTCTGGGTTCATCCTGGGTGTGAGTGCCACCATATAGAGGGTCACTGGGATCATACTGGAGTCATACTGGGAGGGACTGGGAGAGACTGGAACTACAGTGGGGTGACTGGGAGCAACTGGGACCATGCAGGGGGTAACTTGGATCCTACTAGGAGAGACTGGGATCATACTGGGACTGACTGGGAGAATGCTGGAGGCAACTGGGATAATACTGGGAGTGGCCATGTGTGACTGGGATTATACTGGGAGTGACTGGAACCATAATAGGGGTGACTGGGAGCAACTGGAACCATATTGGGGGCAGCTGGGCCCCTGCTGGGGTCATACTGGGGTCTTACTGGGAATGACTGCAATAATACTGGGGGTGTGTGAGAGGGACTGCAGCCATACTGGGGATGAGTGGGATCAAACTGGGTTTGTACTGGAAGTGTCTGGAAGTTACTGGGATCATACTGGGAGTGACTGGATTCATACTGGGATCATACTGGGATCAAGTGGGACCATGCAGAGGGCAAATGGCATCCTCCAGGGAGTGACTGGGAGTGACTGGGGCCATACTGGACTCAGACTGGGAGTCCCTGAGAGTGAAAGGAACCATCCTGGGGGAGTGACTGGGAGCAACTGGGACCACCTTGGGGGCAACTGGGATCCTATTGGGAGTGACTGGAATGACTGGGATCATAGTGGGAGTGACCAGCACCATACTGGAATCATAGTGGGAGTGACTGTAAGGGACCAGGATCAAACTGGGAGTGACTGGAACTACGCAGGGGGGAACTGGGAACCAGTGGGACCATGCTGGAAGGCAACTGGGAACATCCTTGGAGCAACTGGGATCCTGCTGGAAGCAACTGGGAGTAACTGGGAGTGACAGGGTGCATGCTGGAGGCAACTGGCATAAACTGAGAGTGACTGGGAGTGACTGGGATCATCCTGATGGGAACTGGAACCATCCTGGGGGAAGTGGAAGTAACTGGGTATGACTACGAGCATGCTGAGAGCAACTGGGATATACTGGGAGTGTCTGCAACCATACTGGGGGTAACTGTGACCACACTGGGAGCGACTTGGACCACACCGGGGGCAACTTGGAGCAACTGGGAGTGACTGGATCTACAGTGGGACAACTGGGATTGACTGGGACCATGGTGGGGGAAGACTGGGATCATACTTGGATTGACTGGATCTATGCTGGAGGCAACTGGGAGAAACTGGGACCATGCAGGGGGCAACTGCAATCGTACAGGGATCATACTGGGACCATACTGGGATCAGACCAGGATCATAATGGGAGCAACTGGGTCTGTGCTAAGGGCAACTGGGAGGAAGTGGGATCACACTGGGAGGAACTGGGAGCTACTGGGACCATGCTGGCGACAACTGTGAGCAACTGGGATCACACTGGGAGGAAGTGGGAGCAACTGAGACCATGCTGGGCACAGCTGGGATCATATTGGGAGCAACTGGG
>NW_021939470.1:7198-12301 GCF_001715985.3 Manacus vitellinus | reverse complement strand
GCCTTAAATTGCATCAGGCAAGGTTCATATTAGATATTCAAAAACCCTTTTTCCCCTGAGAGAGTGCTCAGGCATTGGAACAAGTAGCCCAGGGAGGTGGTGGAGTCTTTGGAAGCATTCAGGTGGCATCTGGATGTAGAGCTTTGGGATGGGGTTTAGGGGTGATTCTGGTGGTGCTGGGTTGACAGTTGGACTAGAAGATCTGGAAGGTCTCTTCCAACATTGATGATTCTGTGATTCTCTGACCTGTCAGCCCTGTTTGCAGGTTTGTGCTCTAACAAGACCCTGGGGATGTTTCCTCTGTTGGGTCCACAGAGATTGTGTTGTGTGAGCTTTTTTCCTCTATGATCAAAACAAGGAGTAATTAATGCTAAATCCAGCAGATGGCTTTCAAGTCATAACTTGGTCCAGTTTGTCCAACTGTGTCCAAACAGGTGAGGAAAATCTGGAACTTTAGAAGGGTTAGTTTTTTACCTCATTAGCAGGATATCCAGGGGTGCACCAAGTGCCTGCCAGTGAGGAGCACAAGAGACCAGTAGACAGTGACAATATTGTTCTAATGTTAATCTCACTGGAGCACAGAGTGAGATCACACCGGAGTTATGTTTCTTTAATCAGTGATTGGGAATAAAGAGAAAATCACAGAGTTGATGACACTTTAGGATTTATTTCACACTCTGAGCAATAAGGTATTTTCCAGCTTGAGTTTGAATAAGGTTCCACAGTATATTGCAAATTTCTATCTCAAGTTAACAGTCTACTTCTTGCCAAAGAAATTCTCAGCAGCTAACACCCTTTCATCATCTGGCTCTTTCCCTGATGGCTTGAGCTTGTTGTTCCTTTGGGTAAATACCCATTTGACACAATGCACTGGGCAGCTTCTGCCAAGTGCCACTGAATCTCACTTCTTCCCTTGCCTTGAGGTAGTTGTGCTTTAAGAATCCGGCTGTTCAGATGCCCCAAAATGTCTCTAGTATTTCAATGGGAAGAAGCTTCAAGATGTGCTGTTTGGCACACGTGAAAAATTCCCTGCCCAGAGAGCCATGGAAATGTAGGTGCTGCTCAGTGATGCCCCTTGACTGGGACAGGCACTGCTGACAATGTTTTCCTTCCCCTCTGATTCCATTCCCACTGTTTTGTACAGACTCCTTGGGGTCAGATTTTGCACTGTACAGTTTGATAAGTTAGTGCAGAGGTGTGTTTGCAGGCATGTTCTTCTTCTGTATTCCCTGGTAAAATTCACTAAACTGATACCTGGCTTCAGGTTTTTTTGCCCCCATATTACTATTTTTATTCATTTCTACAGAACAGCTGGAGAAAATGAAGGAACACTTAGCCCCAGTTCACTTGCTGCTGTAATCTCTTCACCTTTTTTTTTTTCCCCTCCCCCAAACTGATGGGTAACTGTGAAACCCAAGGTCAGGAATGTGGTTGGAATTCCAGGCCCCAGTCTGGGGGAGGTGACACTTTCAGTCCCCAGGGGAAGAAGCCACTGCTTTGTTTATCAACATGCAAAGGACAGCCCAGGATTTCTGGTTCTCCAAGCAGCAGCACTGGCAGGGAAGAGCTGCTTGCTTGGATGGAAGAGGGTTGAGAGAAAAGTAGTCATGGCTCACAGGGGGAGAGGAAAAACGTGTTATTTGGGGCTGTAAAGCTGGGGGGATGACAAGGTAACAAGGTAGTGGAAGCCACGGGAACAGGAAAAGGAGGGCTTAGAGGAGACAGATCAGGACAGAAGGAGAGACCCTCACGTTTCAGCCCCTGAATATCAAAAATTTGAGATAATGAAGGAAAGTAGAAATGAAGCTCACCTGTCCTTTGGTGAGTTTCCAAATGGATCAGCTGTCATATTTTAAGGAGGGTGTGTTCCAGGGAACTTAATACAGAAAAGTGACCACATCAAATTACACATGGATAGGGATTCATTATGAGTGATTTTTATATGAGAGAACACATACACATGCAAAGATTTGAAAGCACTTTGGAATAAAAACTATTGAAAAAGCACCATTTTGGTTATAAATCTATAAAGAGACACTTGGAGAGATACTCAGCACAAACAATATATTGGAACCAGCCCCTAGTAACAGGCCCCAACGATGCAGAAAATTATGCTCCATTGGCCCCAAAACCCCAAAGCCCACACATCTTTATTAGTAGACACACTGTTCCAAAAAAATAAAGTAATGTTGGAGGCATAACATTGGGTGCGAGTGGTGTTTTTTGTAAAAGAACAAAAGACTAGGCCCTCCCCAGGAAAAAAGCTGTCAGCAAAAGCTGTGCAATGCAGCACTGGATTGCATCTGTCGACCAAAAAGACTGCAGTCTTTTACCCAGCAACAAGTGCCAAACAACACACACCAATGGAGGTGGTAAGTCTCCCTGAAGGGGAGCTGTTCTTCTTTCTTTCCTAACTCTGCAGCTTTCTAGGTTGTGCTGGCTTAGTGCTTCCTCCCAGGATCGTTGGATCATTTTGGATAGAGAGGTCATCTAGTCCAACTGCCTCAGCAAATGCAAGGCAACAGTAGGAAGGCAGCACTGTCAAACTTGGGAAGAATCCACAAAGACCCTGGAGATGTGGCACGAGCTGGAGAAGTTTGTCTTTCTGTGACTCCACAGTGTCTTTGGCTGCAGCAGCAGGTTGTCCCTGTGACCCTGTGGATAACCGGGCAGACCTGGGCTCTGGTCTGTCTTGCTGTGAAATCATTCCAAAGGGGAAGAGCTGTTTGCACACAGTTCAGTTCCATGCTATTAAATCCATTCACTTAGTTTGACTGAAGGAAAAAAGAAACAGAGAGTACTTCTATTTTTAGGATTTCCAGTTACTTGACTGAGATCTATTTTCAGCAGGTTTCTCAGTGTTAAACGTCCCCCCTGCTCTAAGGAGTCAGGCAGGGAATGCAATTCCTGAAAGGCCAGCAGATCAGGGGGAAGTGTATGATACCCACTCTTGGTAGGCTGGAGCAGAAAGGAAGCCAGCATGTGACAGAGTTGCCTTTTCTCCAGGCCAAACCCCCGCAGCTTCCTCGGCCACTCCCCATCACACTCGAGCTCCAGACCTTTCCCCAGCTCCGTTGCTCCTCTCTGGACACGCTCCAGCACCTCAGTGTCTTTCTTGCCTGCAGTGGCCCAAACATAATTGAGTACCCAACTCTAGATGACAAAACCCACACTGTGTCCGTATCTACTGAAAATCACGATGTCTCCACTGGGTTTAGTGCAACCTGCAGGTCCTGTTCATTAGAATTAATGTCAAAAATAGGATAATGTGAGAATTAGAATATTTTATGTTGCTCATTTGCCTGGGTATTACTCCTTCCTCAGAGGTGTTACAAGATATTTCAAGCCCTCTTTGCTACATTTATTGCCCTCGTGCTGACCACCAGAATTCCCCATGCCGGCTCTCAGTCATGGGAAAAAACAGAGTTGGAGGGAGCTTCCTAATGTTGCAGTGACAACTGGGAAGAACAAGTTGGACAACTCATCAAACTGTCTGGTAGCTTGTTTCTAGATTTGTTCTTCCTGAGGAACACTCCACTCTCCCCAGCTCTCAGAATGAAAGAGAATACTTCTAAGATGACATGAGACCTCTGGAAGATAGAGGACGGGGAAGGGGGCTGACCACTTGAGGGTACATCTCCATGGGGAGAGCAAGGCAATGAGGATCTGCAGGGAAGCTGGAGAAGGGTCTGGCAGTGAGAGTGCCATGGTTGGGAAATGCTCCCTCTGCTTGGGAAGGCATCTGTAGGGAAAAGCAGAGAGACTGGAACTAGGCTGAAGCGGTTCAGAAAGTTTCAAGCCTCTCTTCCTGTTGGCTTATCCTGTAGGTTGATGTGCCACTGCTTGAACTTCCTGTAGATCCTGAGGTGGCAGCAGAGGAAAGCTGCTGTGAAGTTCCCAGGCTGGTAAGCTGACTGGCTGTAAAGAAGACATCTTAGGGATTCTTTTCCCTGAGGTTTTAAAAAAAATAGTTTGCCTGGGTTTCACTGTTGCTTTTTCCTTCCCCTCTTCCTTACAGGAAGATGAACAGGAAACTTTCTTCATTTAGGGATTTATAAATATGGAAAAGAGAGAGAAATATTTTTTACCCCTTGGTACACACAGAGGAAGTGTCTATCAAGTACTGCTTCAAGGGGCCCAGTTTAGCCTTGCTATTCTCATTATTTCCTTTTCTTGTTGCACCTTTCTTCCCTTTCCCACAAGGATGCTTGTTTGACATCTATGGAAACTTCCAAAAGATTGGAAGAGTATCTTTTAGAGAGCCAGGTCGTGCCAGTCCACCTGCTAAGGAGGACAGACATTTAGGGCAGGAAGTAGAGCAAGCCTCTGACAGCTTGGGATTTATTTGACTGATTGGATAAATAAGAAGTGCTGTTCTCTGAAACTTCCACTGATTGCCCTGAGCAAGACCCACATTCAAGAGGCTGACAAAGCAAAGTCTCTGTTTTACCAAGGACAGAGTTTCTCGTGCTTTCCCCCATGGCAGTGCCCTCTCTGAAAGGCAAGGCCATCAGTGTGTAACTGTGGGCATGCCTAGGATGACATCCAATAATCCTTCGAGCATCTGTAGGCAGAGAAACTTCATGACAGATGAGATACATAGTAGAGTGGAGGAAGCAGTCTCTCCTAGCTTGGAAACTATCCTGGAGACTGCATTTTCCAGCCACGAGACTAGAAAATCCATTGTATTTGGAGCATATTTTGTAGGCTTCTTTGCTGTTTTATCCCTTCTCAGCCACCCGTGCCAGAGGCAATATTGAGGAAGTGGGTTTTAAAAAAGAGAAAATGCAAAAACTTCTTTCAGGCAGTCAGTTCTTCTGGGCAGGTGTGTTTCCCTCCATGTGCTCAGCACCGGCACAGGGCACACTGAGGGAGGTCTCCAAACTTTCCTGTAGGTGATTCCGTCAAAACTGATCCCCTCCCAGGGCATCACAAGATGATGCTCATCAGCTCTTCTAAGTCAAAGGATACTTCTTTTCCCCCAGGGCAGAAAAGGTGGAAACGTTACTGGTGCAAGAGAGGGACAGCTGAGGCCCATCCTCTGCCATGGGGGCAGTGACCCAGACTCCCTGTTTGTCCTCTAGTCCCTCTGGGAGCCCTGAG
>NW_021939470.1:2162-5463 GCF_001715985.3 Manacus vitellinus | reverse complement strand
ACAGGGAATGCAATTCCTGAAAGGCCAGCAGAACAGGGGGAGGTGTATGATACCCACTCTTGGTAGGCTGGAGCAGAAAGGAAGCCAGCATGTGACAGAGCTGCCTTTTCTCCAGGCCAAACCCCCGCAGCTTCCTCGGCCGCTCCCCATCACACTCGTGCTCCAGACCTTTCCCCAGCTCCTTGCTCCTCTCTGGACACACTCCAGCACCTCAGTGTCTTTCTTGCCCTCAGTGGCCCAAACATAATTGACTGCCCAACTCTAGACAACAAAACCCACACTGTGTCCATATCTGCTGAAAATCAAGATGTCTCCACCGGGTTTAGTGCAACCTGCAGGTCCCATTCATTAGAATTAAGGTCAAAAATAGGATAATGTGAGAATTAAAATATTTTATGTTACTCGTCTGCCTGGCTATTACTCCTTCCTCAGAGGTGTTACAAGATATTTCAAGCCCTCTTTGGTACATTTATTGCCCTCCTACTGACCACCATAATTCCCCATGCCAGCTCTCAGTCATGGGAAAAAAACAGAGTTGGAGGGAGCTTCCTAATGCTGCAGTGACAACTGGGAAGAACAAGTTTGACAACTCGTCAAACTGTCTGGTACCTTGTTTCTAGATTTGTTCTTCCTGAGGAATACTCCACTCTCCCCAGCTCTCAGAATGAAAGAGAATACTTCTAAGATGACATGGGACCTCTGGGAGATAGAGGACGGGGAGGGGGCTGACCACTTGAGGGTACATCTCCATGGGGAGAGCAAGGCAATGACCATCTCCAGGGAAGCTGGAGAAGGGTCTGGCAGTGAGAGTGCCATGGTTGGGAAATACTCCCTCTGCTCGGGAAGGCATCTGTAGGGATAAGCAGAGAGACTGGAACTAGGTTGAAGCGGTTCAGAAAGTTTCAAGCCTCTCTTCCTATTGGCTTATCCTGTAGGTTGATGTGTCACTGCTTGAACTTCCCGTAGATCCTGAGGTGGAGGCAGAGGAAAGCTGCTGTGAAGTTCCTGGGCTGGTAAGCTGACTGACTGTAAAGACATCTTTGGGGATTCTCTTCCCTGAGGTTTTAAAAAATTAGTTTACCTGGTTTTCACTGTTGTTTTTGCCTTCCCCTCTTCCTTACAGAAGATAAGCAGGCAATTTTCTTCATTTAGGGATTTTGTAAATAGGGAAATGAGACAAACCTATTTTTTACCCCTTGGTAAGCACAGGGGAAGTGTCTATCAAGTACTACTTCAAGGAGCTCAGTTTAGCCCAGCTATTCTCCCATTCTTTGCTTTCCTTGTTGCACCTTTCTTCCCTTTCCCACAAGGATGCTTGTTTGGCATCTGTGGAAACTGCCAAAAGATTGGAGAGGATCTTTTAGAGAGCCAGGTCGTGCCAGTCCACCTGCTAAGGAGGACAGACATTTAGGGCAGGAAGTAGAGCAAGCCTCTATCAACTTGGGATTTATTTGATTGATTGGATAATTAAGAAGTGCTGTTCTCTGAAACTTCCACTGATTGCCCTGAGTAAGACCCAGATTCAAGAGGCTGACAAAGCAAAACCTCTGTTTTACCAAGGACAGAGTTTCTCGTGCTTTCCCCCATGGCAGCGCCCTCTCTGAAAGGCAAGGCCATCAGTGTGTAACTGTGGGCACGACTAGTATGACATCCAATAATCCTTAGAGCATCTGTAGGCAGAGAAACTTCATGAGAGATGAGATACATGGTAGAGTGGAAGAAGCAGTCTCTTTCCTGGTTTGGAAACTATCCCGGAGACTGCATTTTCCAGCCATGAGACTAGAAAATCCATTGTATTTGGAGCATATTTTGTAGGCTTCTTTCCTGTTTTATCCCTTCTCAGCCACTCATGCCAGAGGCAATATTGAGGAAGGAACTGGGTTTTAAAAAAGAGAAAATGCAAGAACTTCTTTCAGGCAGTCAGTTCTTCTGGGCAGGGCCGTCTGACTCCTGGTGTGTTTCCCTCCATGTGCTCAGCACCGGCACAGGGCACACTGAGGGAGGTCTCCAAACTTTCCTGTAGGTGATTCCATCAAAACTAATCCCCTCCCAGGGCATCACAAGATGATGCTCATCAGCTCTTCCAAGTCAAAGGATACTTCTTTTCCCCCAGGGCAGAAAAGATGGAAACATGCTACCGGTGCAAGAGAGGGACAGCGGAGGCCCATCCTCTGCCATGGGGGCGGTGACCCAGACTCCCTGTTTGTCCTCTAGTCCCTCTGGGAGCCCTGAGGTTTCCCTCTGGTCCTCTGGCTCCCTGTGCTTGGAAAGCCTTCCAAATCCATTCTGGTGAGGGGAGGTGGTGATGCAGCAACAGCAGACGCCTCGTGGGATGCCTGGACACCCCTGGGGAGGCAGAACTGGGGCCACTCATTCTGTGCCCTGTCCTGGCTGGGTGCTGGGGGGACTGCCCTGAGGAGAGACAAATGAGGCTTCTCCTGGGGAAAGCCTCAGCCAGAGCTCAACTTCCCAAACAAGGCTGGGGCTGGGGGTGTGCCGAGGGGGAAGTTGTCCTGCAGGCAGCAGGGCAGGACAAGCAGGACACAGTCTGCTCAGGACATGGCGCATCTGAAGGACACCATGGGTGTGGGCACATTGTTGCTGCTTTATTAAATCACAGCCGCCTACAACTGGCTCAGTGGAGACAGAAGAGCAGTGCTTGTAGTTTGAATCGTGGTTTTTGCTGAAGATTTGATGGCATCAGGATTCCAGTTTTCCTGCCTGTATGAAGGACAGAGTTTCTTTTTTGTGATAACATCTACGACTGGAAAGATGCCCAGGCAGCCACCAGGGATGATGTCATAGGGATGATGTCACAGGGATGATGTGATATCACAGGAGAGATGTGATGTCACAGGGGGACTGTGATGTCACAGAGGAGGATGTGATGTCACAGAGGAGGATGTGATGTCACAGGGGAGCTGTGATGTCACAGAAGAGGATGTGATGTCATATGATAGATGTGACTCAGGGAGGAGCCAAGGTTGGAGAGGGCAAAACCGGCCCCAGAATGGATCGGGAATGGGGACCCCCCCTGCGTTCCCCTGTGTCAACCTGCTCTGGGGGGCTTTGGGAGGGCACCTCCCCCTCAATGGGCATCCAGCTCACCCTAAAGGTACCAGGACCACCCCACAGACCCCCAAGGACCCCCTAAATCCATCCAGAGCCCACACAGGACCCCCTCAATCCCCTTTTTGGGAGGACCTTTAGGGGCACTGGTGGCTGAGCTGGGCAGCAAAGTTCATACCTGTCTACAGCCTGACTCACTGAAATGCTGATTTTTAAGCACAGAAAGGAGAAG
>NW_021939470.1:0-1081 GCF_001715985.3 Manacus vitellinus | reverse complement strand
TGCTGTGGGGATGTGTCTGTGGGAGCCAAGTGCCCAAGTGCCCTCCAGGCACCTTCAGGGTCTTCAGCTGTTTGCCTGGGTGTTCTGCAGGGCTGCAGGTGCCCTCCAGAAGGGCACAGTTCTGCCATAGGATCTCTGTGCTGCACAGGATCTACATGGAGAAAACTCCTCAGTGCTAAATCCATGGAAATGCTCTGGGCAGCTGTACCTGGGAGCTGCAATGATCCCTGTGTGTGGCAGTCTGGGAGGAGAAAAGAGGTTCGTAATCAGGCATCCTGAGGAAAGGCAAGGATTCTGTCAATCTGCTCTTTGAACCAGGATTCCTCTGCTCCCAGAAGTGCCTTGTTTTTTTTTAAAGGGAATTCCTAAGGGTGGTCCCCCTTCAGCTCCAAGCTGCCAGCCAGGGGCAGCTGTGAACAGCAAAGATGGCCAGCTCTTGTCTCTGCACCAAGAGACCATCCCTTTGCCTCTCAGGACTCACAAGATTTCACCTGGAGTACATTAGAAATGTCAGAGATTTCAACCATCCAAACTCCTCCTGGCAGGAGGAACTGGAACAAAATCAAGTCCTCCAAATCCCCTCCCTCTGTTTGCCCTTGGGC
The DNA here is from genome assembly GCF_001715985.3 of Manacus vitellinus. Lineage (NCBI taxonomy): Eukaryota > Metazoa > Chordata > Aves > Passeriformes > Pipridae > Manacus > Manacus vitellinus. The sequence continues at coordinate 479 of NW_021939470.1, read as the reverse complement.
AAACTGTGACCAGCAGTTCTGGAAACACTTTGATACATCACAAATGCATTTAATTGGAGGTCACCCTGTGCTCCAAGTTGCCTCTCACTGCACAGCAAGAAGGATTCCTCAGGAGCCCATTACAGGGTCCCTGTTCTCAGTGCCCCCTTCAGCCAGGAAAACCCAGAGCTCAGGGAGAGGGATGCAGAGAGATCTTCCTGAAAAGAGGCCCTGAATGCTGAATTGCTATGAGACATGCAAGATGTTTTGCTGATTGAGTCTGGCCTAATTCAGTTCTGCCTTTTTTCTCCTCAACAGAAAATCATACCCTGAGGCAGCAAATGTCCAACAGCAGCTCCATGCCCTAGTTCCTCCTCCTGGCATTCGCAGACAGGCGGGAGCTGCAGCTCCTGCACTTCTGGCTCTTCCTGGCCATCTCCCTGGCTGCCCTCCTGGCCAACGGCCTCATCCTCAGCGCCGTAGCCTGTGACCACCACCTG
>NW_021939469.1:0-1340 GCF_001715985.3 Manacus vitellinus | reverse complement strand
TTTCTACATTGCACCAGAGTTGGAAAGCAATTCCAGGTGACAAATGCTCTATGGCTGATATCCTGTGTGATTGGAAGTGTTCAAAGTTTAAACCAACAAATTTTAAAAGAGCTGTAACAGATACTGAAATCATTCAACTGCTTCCTAGATAACATTCCATACATTGGCCTATGTTTTCATCTCACACATAAGGACATAAATGTGAACAGTGCTACCTGCATTTCACACCTGTTAAGACATGTCTAGTTTCTGCTGTTGAGTTTATAACCTAAAAACTGCTTGTAGAAAGGTCTTTCAATGGTGTAATATTATCTTCCCTTAAAACATCCGTGTGATGCTCTAGTCCACCAAACTTGCAAACCCAACATTGATGGGAAGACAACACAGAGCTGCTGTCTGCCGTGCTTGCAGTTGTGAAGTGCCATGGGTAGCTGGCATCTCTGCAAAGGATTTGACATGTGTGTGATTATGGCAGGGAGTTGCTAGTGAGATCCTGCTGCTGTGCAGCTTTGTGTACACTTAAGACAAGAGGTTGTTTTTTTCTTATCTAATTAACAGAGGGAAAATCAAATCAAACTTGTATGTCAGCAGACACGGATTTAATGATTAACTTTTTAATGGTAGATGCTGTGTATCTCCATTCCACAGTATTTCCTATCCTGACTTGCTGTATGTATTCATGTATTAGACAAGTCTTAAGAATTGATCGGGGAGGTCAGATGTTTGTACAGATAGGCCCAGGCCTCAAGGTGTTTGTCTTCATCTTGGTAGTCAGGGCTCTGGCCCCCTGTGTGCATTAAGTTTGTTTACTGTCTGTATCAAAGCAGTGGAAAATTGGAAGAATCTTTGTCAGAAATCTCTGTGGAAAAGACCCTGAAATGCACTTGTGAGGGTTAAGTACAAATCTTGCCTTTTCCCCTGCCTGCAGCAGTTTCAAGTCCCCAGTAACGTTTAGTTAAAAGACAAAGGCAGATATTATTGCCTTTATTACTGACTCAGCATTAAATTTTTGTCTTCAGTGTACCTGGGCATTGGTTTCAGAGACCATTTTTACATGCTACTGTGAAGGACAAACTGAATCATATCCTGCATTTGTTTGCAGGATTGATAATTCACTATTCTCTACCATGCCCTGTTGCTTTCATCTCCATTAGGACCAAAAATACTGTATACCTCATACAAAACAAAAGGGGGACGAGTCAAATGAGGTAAGGAATGCGAGAGTTGCATCCACCCTGACGAATTTTACATTGAAGAGATATAAGAAAACTATTGATCAAAGTCTATTAAAAAATCAGTTGATTCCGTTCACTCTAGTGAAGGAGAATGGTGGAGGGGAA
>NW_021939468.1:0-1335 GCF_001715985.3 Manacus vitellinus | reverse complement strand
ATCTCACCCCTAAGGAAACCAAGGTAAAGGTGATGTTCTTCATACACAAACTCCTGTTCAAGCCAAATTCTGTCTTCATGAACACCCAGCTGACACTCAGGACAGCTCTAACTCAACATGGGACTTCAGGGAATCTCAGGAAGTGTCGTGGGAACATCATGAGATGAAGACTTGTCCACATTTTAATAGATGGAGAAGCTGGAGCAGAGAGAGGGAAGAGCCTCAGGTCACACTGCGTGTCAGTGCCTGCCAGGATTTCTGATTCCCTCTCCCAGGATTTCTGATTCCCTGCCTGCCAGGATTTCTGATGTCCTATAAATCCACAATAAATCCTATCCCTGTTAACACCAGCATTAAATGGCAGCTGGTTTTAGCAGGAACTGGATTTCACCTTGGATTAGGTGATGCCCTGAACCAGTGGAAAGCTTCCAACATTCCTGCTCCTGCTACTGTTTTGTCCTTTTTTCCTTTTTATTTTTCTTCTGAGAGTGGCATTGTCACAAGACCTTAATTCTTGGTTTTTTTGCCAATTCATCTGCTCCTGCCACTTCTCCTTACAACTGTTTTATATTGTGAGCCCACTGCCAACTTCAGATGGGATGTAATGCAGAATGGAGAAACAAAATCGGCAGCAGCAGGTGATCTGTGAAGCAAAAAAACCCTCCACATCACAAGCAAATACCCTCAGTAATACAGAAAGCAAAGAAACATCAAAAAGGCAGGAAAAAAAAAATCTGTCTGGCAGCAAGAGGGAGTTTGGCTGAGCCATCAGCTGGTCAGTGAGGCAGGATTTGCTGTTCTCTATGCCATGTGTGCTCTCCATCTTTCTGAAGATGAAAAAAACCCACCAGTTGCTCAGTTAGGGTGGAAAAAAGTCACCTTGGGGAAGGTCAGGAGTGTGATTCCCTGCCCCACACGTCCAAGGGGTGCAGGGAATGCAGGGGAAGAGGCTCCTTCCCCCTCTGCCCACCCTCCAGCTGATTATCCTGAGGTGAGAGGACCCCCAAGGATCATCCAGTCCAACTCCTGGCCCTGCCCAGGACACCCCAAAAATCCCCCCCTGTCCCTGAGAGCGTTGTGGAGAAGGAACTGCCATGGGATGGGAGCAGCTCCTGCTCCAGGGGCTCCGTGGTGTCCTGGGATTTGAACCATTTGGTCTGGGAGCTGTGAAGCTCCTCTGCAGAGTTCCACTGGAGGAAGGTCAGCAGATTGTCAGATCCCAGAATGTGCTGAGTTGGGAGGGACCCCCAAGGATCCTTGAGTCCAACCCTCAGCCCTGCACAGTTAGATATCCTCATATCTAACCCCAAGAGTCACCCCCTGTGCCCCAGAGGA
>NW_021939467.1:0-1366 GCF_001715985.3 Manacus vitellinus | reverse complement strand
CAGGGGAAAGACAAACTCTCTTAAATTCCTAACCTAGAAGAGAATGTCTGATGGTTGCCATGAGAACTGACATGGGCAATGCCAATGTATGCTGGTTGCCATGGTAACTGACCATAGCAACCAGAATGTTTGCTGTTTGCCATGGTAACAGACCGTAGCAACACAAGTATATGATGGTTGCCATGGTAACTGACCGTAGCCAGGTGACTGTATGGTGGTTGCCATGGTAACCGACTGAACCAGTTGGAAGTATGATGTTTGCCATGGTAACTGAGCGTAACAATGGGAATGTATGATAGTTGCCATGGTAACTGACCATGGCAATGGGAATGTATGATGGTTCCCATGGTAACTGACCATAGCAGTGTGATATATAATGGTTGCCATGGTAACTGACCGTAGCAATGGAAAATGTGATGGTTGCCCTGGTAACTGACCATAACAAATGGGACTGTATGGTGGTTGCCATGGTAACCGACCATAGCGATTGGAATGTCAGATGGTTGCCACAGTAACCGACCACGACAATGGGAATGTGTGAGGGTTCCCATGGTAACTGACTGTAGAAACGGGAATGTTTGCTGGTTGTCGTGGTAACTGACCGTAGCAACGTGACTGTGTGACGGTTGCCATGGTAACGGACTGTAGTAATGGGAATGTGTGATGGTTGCCATGGTAACTGACCGTAGCAGTGGGAATGTATGCTGGTTGCCATGGTAACTGACTGTAGCAATGGGAATGTATGATGGTTGCCATGGTAACCAAGGTAGCAGTGGGACTGTATGATGGATGCCATGGTAACTGACTGTAGCAATGGGAATATGGTAACAGACTGTAGCAATGGGAATGTACGATGGTTGCCATGGTAACTGACTGTAGCAACGGGAATGTATGATGGTTGCCATGGTAACTGACTGTAGCAACAGGAATGTATGATGGTTGTCATGGTAACCGACCATAGGAATGGGAATGTATGAGAGTTGCCATGGTAGCAGTGGGAAGTATCATAGTTACCATGGTAACCAAACGTAGCAGTGAGAATGTGGGATGGTTGCCATGGTTACTGACTGGAGCAATGGTAATGTGTGATGGTTGCCATGGTAACTGACTAGAGCAATGGTAATGTGTGATGGTTGCCATGGTTACTGACTAGAGCAATGGTAATGTGTGATGGTTGCCATGGTAACTGGCCATAGCAGTGGGAAGTAGGATGGTTGCCATGGTTACTGACTGGAGCAATGGTAATGTAGGATGGTTGCCATGGTAACTGACCATAGCAATGGGAGTGTATGATGGTTGCCATGGTAACCAACCCCAGCAATCTCTCCTAGTTGCAGGGGCCGGGACCAGTTTATCACTGGGGGGT
>NW_021939466.1:0-1400 GCF_001715985.3 Manacus vitellinus | reverse complement strand
AGAGTTATGAGGGCACATAACACCCTGCATGTGTTTTCTAAATTATAAACGAATGCATAAATATGGTAGCTGAATACAATAAATAATCAACAAAACCCAGATCAAAGACAAAGGTGTAATAATGTTCACATGAGAAAAGGTCAAATTACAATTAATAATTGTTGCTGCAGTTTTGATGCTTCATGGGATGACAAAGGATATTTTATAATTTGAAGAAGTTAGAAGTGGCTCAAAGGAGGTTTCAATTTCTTTTATAGTTTGGCTTCTGTTGGAAGAATATAATTAAATGTGAACAGATATAATTTTCTTTTAAGACAGAGGAGTGTGCAAGCGAGGTGCTGAGTAAAAATGTTTTTGAACCGTGATGGTACATTCATCTAAAAAACAGAATCATTTTTCAGTTTAAAACTGTAGATTTTCTTTCACTTGAAGACCTGGTGTAGTTTAAAAAACAAAACAAAACCTGTGAATTTTTACTGAACAAAAAGTTTGATCAATTTTCACAGTTTCTTTTAAAAAACTTAAATTATAATATTTGATAAGCTTAAGTGGCAAGCATATGTGGTGCATTCATGAAAAGAGAATGTTCTATATAAGACCTAAGACAGATTTTCTTACTTAGAACAGAAGAATTGGTGTTGGGCATATCAACAAGAAGAAACCATGCATAAAAAGGAGAGGAAATGCCTTACTGGGTCAACCCAATAATCTCTATGGCCAAATATTTGTGTCTGGCAGTAGCAAGAACAAACTCTATTTAAACATATGAGCTTGGTCACTTGCTGTGTTTCATTTGTTTTGTACTTACCCAAGATCTGTATCTGGACAGCTAGACAGGACATCCCAGGCCAGTCCTTTCAATGTCCATTTATTATCTGTTGCATGAAAATTTGTGTAGCCCCTGATAACATCTGTCACCACAGTGGCAATAAAATAAAATGGATGTTTGATTATACTGAGAAAATGTGTAATGGAAAAGTCCCAGTACAGAAATCTCATTCTTAGGAACACAGAATATACGTAAATAAATTGGTAATCATATGTATTAAACCTTAAGTACAGTTCTACTGCAGGTCATGGAATTGGTTGTTCCTTCTCCATACTTTTACTTCCTTGGTATTTGAACATTCGACCCTTAGAATGCAAGAGGTTTAAGGCAGTTAAACTTTGTGAAGTGCTTTGGGATGTTAAGGAAATAGTCATACAAGTGAAATACATCTCCTATGTTTTCCCGTTTGACCACCATGACACCCTTGCTTTGGAAAAGGCTAGCGGAGCGTATTCAAGTTGATTTATACACTAAGACTTTGACTTAATAAAGCAAGAAGGAACAAAAGGAAAATGGAGCTAGGACCTCCATTTTTGGTTTGATAAGATTTGCTCTATAGAAGCAGAGCAGA
>NW_021939465.1:0-1342 GCF_001715985.3 Manacus vitellinus | reverse complement strand
ATGGAAAAGTGGAAGGAACAGGGAGAAGGGTGGAAAAGGGGGGCTGGTAGGGCAGATGGTCCCATGGGGGTCTTTGGGCACAGGGGGGTTAGCAAAGGGGGGTGGCCCCCTGAGCTCCCAACTTCCTGTGGGGTGCTGGGGGCTGCTGGATCCAATCTCAGCCTTGGATCATGCCAACAGTTTCAGTTTAGAGGAATTACAGAGGTGTGACTGAACCACTTTTGTTCCCCAGGTTTTAAAAATGGCAAATCAGATCTATTGATAGAAATGAATTTATTTAGGGTTACAAATGATCAGACAAAAGATCTTCATCACAACTATTTACTGCACAACAGAAACACTAAAACTACCAGGAGAACAGCATAAGATAGGACAGTGCTCTACACTAAAGAAATTGTTGAAGCAATTCTACTAAAGCTGGCACAAAAAAAATAATTCTTATATAAGAGATGGATGGAACTCCCCCAGACCAACGCTGGTGGGGAGATCTCTGCTCTCAACCTCCAGCAGTGACTCTGGGGGGGTCCCCAACCAGGGCAGGAATCTCCACACACCCCTCCAAGAAGGGTTCTGTTGGAAGAACCTACCCCTGGGAAGGGGAACGGGCCCTTTGTGGTCAAAAGGGATGGACTGACAGTCACTGGACTCCAGGGGTTGCCTCCCCATCAGGGGCTTCATTCAGGGTGGAAGCAGTGGCCGAAAGTCTTCCCGCAGTCGGAGCACTGGTGGGGCTTCCCTTACTGGTGGGTCCGTTGGTGTCTGGTCAAGTTAGAGCTGTGGGTGAAGCTCTTCCCACACTCCCCACACTTGTAGGGCCTCTCCCCGGTGTGGATGCGCCGGTGGGTGACGAGGGTGGAGTTCTGGTTGAAGCCCTTCCCACAGTCGGTGCAGTGGAAGGGCCTCTCATCCGTGTGCGTCCGCTCATGCCTGAGGAGATTCCAGCTGGTCTGAAACCTCTTCCCACATTCCCCACACGTGTAGGGCCGTTTCCCACTGTGGATGTCCTGGTGTCGGATCAGATGGGAGCTCTGCCTGAAGCTCTTTCCACATTCCCAACACGTGTAAGGACGTTCCCCAGTGTGGATGTGCTGGTGTTTGCAAAGGTTGGAGCTGTCACTGAAGCTCTTCCCACATTCCCCACACGTGTAAGGACGTTCCCCAGTGGGGATATGCTGGTGGGTAAGGAGGCTGGTGATCCACCTAAAGCTCTTCCCACATTCCAAGCACTGGAAGGGTTTCTCCCTGCTGGGAGGCTGCTCAGGGACCACCAGGTCAGAGCTCCCCCTCAAGCTCCGGCCGCCTTCCCGGCACAGGCTGGCTCTTTCCTCCTCAGAGCACCCTG
>NW_021939464.1:0-1400 GCF_001715985.3 Manacus vitellinus | reverse complement strand
GGACATGGAGGGACTGGGATGGACACTGAGCCCAACAATCCCTGGAGAACCCCTGGCTCAGCCCCAGAGCTGGGCAGGAGGCCGAGGGCCAAATCTGGCCTTTCAGGAGTTCCCAGAATATCCTGAGTTGGGAGGGACCCCCAAGGACCCCCCAAATCCAACTCTGGAGTGAATGATCCACGCATGGATGGAACCTGAACCCCCAGAGCCTTTGGCCAGTGTTTGGTTGGTTAATTCCCCACTTTTTTGGGGGGGATAAACCAGGAAAATCCCTTTCTGATCCGATCCCACCTGGCCATCCCATCCACACTATTATTTGGGCTTGGTTGGCTCAGTAGTTGTTGATTCCCAACAGTGGTTTAAAAATGAGTTTTTATCCTCCAGGGATAGAGCAGAGCCAGGACAGGGAGTTTAAAACATGCCCCCTGACCAGAGAATTCCTTTTCCTTCTTGCTTTCCATGGATAATCCCCAGACCCTCAGGTTTCCCTGCACAGAATTAGTCCTTTACACCCTGGGAGAAGATCCATATTATAAAATTTCCAACCTAGTTGGAGGGTGTATCCAGACTGGAAATGAAAATTATCCCGGCTCAGCTGATGGACAATAATTTGTGGTTGTTTTCCAAGCCCTGATATCCCATTTCCCGCTTTTTTCCTGCCCTCTGAGGGCCCAAATCCTGCTCCAAACCCAGCACCCTCCAGTCTGACCCTCTCCTGGGGGATGGAGGGAATGCTTTCCTTGGAAAACCCAGAGCCAGCCCTAAAAAGTGACCAGGAAAAAAAATCCCTGGAATGTTTCCCGGCAGCTGCTGGCACATTAACAAGGATTTTTTTTTAGGAATAGCAACTCCAAGCGTGGCGAGTGAATCTCGCTCTGATTCAGGGAATCCGGGAAACACTCGGTCCCGTTCCCATCCCTTCCTCCTTTTCCTGCCTCTGCCAATTCCGCTCGGAATTCCCGGAGCTGGAATGAGGGAATATTCCTTCCAGCAGCCACGAGAGGGCTCCCGGCACAAACACAAACACACCAGAAGCATCCAGAGCTTTGTTTTCCCTCCTGGATCCAGCGTTTCCCTTGGCTGGGGATGGTTGAGCTGGAGAGAGACCTGGAAGCACCGAGGATGGAGCTTAAACTTCCCGATTTCTTGGAATCATGGAATGGTTTGGGTTGGAAGGGGCCTTAAAGATCATCCACTTCCAAGCCCAGGGACACCTCCCACTATCCCAGGTTGCTCCAGCCTGGCCTTGGACACTTCCAGGGATCCAGGGGCAGCCACAGCTTCTCTGGGAAATCCATTCCAGCCCTTCCCCACCCTCCCAGCCAGCAATTCCTTCCCAATATCCCACCTAACCCTGCCCTCTGGCACTGGGAAGCCATTCCCTGTGTCCTGTCCCTCCA
>NW_021939463.1:40065-42611 GCF_001715985.3 Manacus vitellinus | reverse complement strand
GAGGTGTCCAAGGAACGACTGGACGCGGCACTCAGTTACTTTTTTGGGGTTTTTTTTTCAACTCATTTAGGTCGGAAAACGCTTCCAAAACCCTCAAGTCCTCGCCCCCGGGACGAGCAGCCGCAGTTTTGGTCAAAGCAGGTGGAAAAAGGGAGCTCAAACCCCCCGTGGCCGCCGAAAACAAGGGCAGAGCTCCCCAGAGCTCCCGCAGAGGACGGGGCTGTGCTTGCAGGGTGTCGACATCCTCCCTCGGGGCTCACATCCTCCCTCGGGGCTCACATCCCCCGGGTGCTGACACCCTTCCTGGCCCCCCCGCGCCCTCGCAGGACCCGCTGGCGAGGGTGGAGGGAAGGGAGGGGGAGCTCCAGGCTCGGGCCGGGCCGGGGAGCTGCGCTGGAGCCGAGCTGGGGGGTCATTCACACAACCAGTGAGTAGATGGGGGGTCATTCACACAACCAGCGAGTAGATGCTCTTCTCCTCCACCTCCTGCCCCCCCAGCACGGTGCTGCCCATCTTCTCGTCGTCCGTCTGCAGGGGCAAAGGGACACGAGCTCTGCTGGGCTCGGGGCAGCTCGTCCCTCCTCCCCGGGGGAGGGACCCACGGGCTTCGTCCCCGAGGAGCAAAGTGGAGACCCCCCTGTCCGTACCCTGAGCTCCAGGGGTTCTGTGTCTCACCCTGTTCCGTGTCCTGAGCTCCAGGAGTTCCATGTCTCACCCTGTTCCATGTCTCACCCTATTCCATGTCTCACCCTATTCCATGCCCTGAGCTCCAGGGGTTCCGTGTCTCACCCTGTTCCATGTCTCACCCTGTTCCATGTCCTGAGCTCCGGGGGTTCCATGTCTCTCCCTATTCCATGTCTCCCCCTATTCCATGTCTCTCCCTATTCCATGTCTCACCCTGTTCCATGTCTCCCCCTGTTCTGTCTCCCTCTATTCCATGTCTCTCTCCCCCTGTTCCATCTCTCCCCCTATTCCATGTCCCACCCTATTCCATCTCTCCCCCTGTTCCATGTCTCCCCCTATTCCAGGTCTCCCCTATTCCATCTCTCCCCCTATTCCATCTCTCCCCCTATTCCATCTCCCTCTATTCCATCTCCCCCTATTCCATCTCTCCCTATTCCATCTCTCCCCCTATTCCATCTCTCCCCCTATTCCATCTCTCCCCCTATTCCATCTCTCCCCCTATTCCAGGTCTCCCAGCTCCCGGGAGATGGACACGAGTCCCCCCTCACCTGTGCTGGAGCCTTGACCGTGGCGTAGATGGTTGTGGAGTTCTCCCCCCTCGGGTTGTCTCTTGTCGCGTTCGGGACGTTCTGGGGGGGGAATAAAAAGGGTTTAAAAGCGTTTTTGCAGGGCTGGGGGTCGGCAAAGAGACCCCAAAGCCAGAGATCCTTTGATGACCCACCCCTGGGAGTGCTGCCCCATCCCTGGCAGTGTCCCAGGCCAGGCTGGAGGGGTTTGGAGCGATTTGAGCTGGTGGGAGGTGTCCCTGCCCGTGCCAGGGGTGGCACTGGATGGGTTTTAAGATCCCTACAAAACCACCCCAGCCCATGGCTCTGGGATTCTCTGCCCCCTCCCTCTGGATGGGGAGCCAAGATTTCGGGGGCAGAGCCCTGGGGGGTGCCCTGGGAAGCCCAGGCCGTGCCAGCTGCCCCTGGGCCCTTCCCGGCACTGGCACATCCTCTTCCAGCTCCCAAAAACCCCAGGAGACAAAGCCAGGGGTTGTGACCCCCTTGCCCTGCTGGGGCAGCCCTGCTGCTCTGCCCTGATAAGGGGGCTGTGCCCGGCCCGGTATCCAGCCAGGGAGGGAAAACACTGGAATTATCGGGGCTGAGCTTCCCGGGGCCCAGGGCTCTGCTTTGGGGTCAGGGCTCTGCTTTTGGGCTCCAGGGCTCTGCTTTTGGGGTCCAGGGCACTGTATTACTGTACTAATCAACATTATTAATTACTATCGATAATATCGATAATATTTGTATTGTTAACTATTAACATTAATAATGTTTATTAATAAAATTAATGTAGTATGATAAATTATATTATACCATATATTTATATGGTTATTTATATATTTATATAATATTTATACTATGATACTACACTATTTACACCATTTTATACCAGCAGTTTTTAGCTTTTACACGTGCAATAAATAACCCTGACGAAGATCTTTCATCTGTTCCCTCCTTTGTCACAATAAATAATTCAGTTCACACAAACAGACCTGATGTGCCACCGTCAGAGGCTGTGGGACAAAATGATTTCATCCCAGAGCTCTGTAATTCCCGGAATTCGAACCCAATCCCGGGCTGAGGTGGGATCCAGCCCCCCTGGCCGGGCTCACCTGGCAGGGGTTCACCTGGGCGTACACGGTGGTCAGCTCCTGCCGGGCCCCTGCAAGAGGGAAGAGCAGGAGGTTGGGAGGGAGAGGCTGCAGAGGATCCCCCTGGGCAGCCCCTGGATGCTCCTGGCCCAGGGAAGGAGGGAATTCCGGCCACAGGTGCCCAGGGAAGGAGGGAATTCCAGCCACAGGCTCCCAGGGAAGGAGG
>NW_021939463.1:38522-40005 GCF_001715985.3 Manacus vitellinus | reverse complement strand
CAGCCACAGGTGCCCAGGGAAGGAGGGAATTCCGGCCACAGGCGCCCAGGGAAGGAGGGAATTCCGGCCACAGGCGCCCAGGGAAGGAGGGAATTCTGGCCACAGGCACCCAGGCTCGGGTGAAATCCTGATCCTGCAGCTCCTGGAGGCCCCTGGGAGGTTTTACTGTGGGTCGAGGTATCCTGGTCTCATCCCAGAATCCTCCCATGGGACACTCGCTCCCGGCTCAAAGGACAGCCAAGATCAGCTTGTTCTGTTTGAATCCCAAAATCCTTGGATGTTTCCAGAGGACGGGCTGTGTTTGTCTCTCCTTCACGCCTTGCAGGGGGAATTAACGCCCAGCTCACGGAAGGGAGGGGAGCAGAGAGGATTTAAATCCTCCATAATCTCATTTTTGGGTCAAAATCGCTCGTTTGAAGTGCAGGAGAACGAGCCAGGCGGGCTCCAGAGTTCCCTTGGGAAGAGCTGGATCCAAGTTTTCACCCGTGAGGAGCCCCGACGTCCCACTTGGAGACACGTGCGGATGGAAAACACAAGGTAGCAGCTTTATTTTGGGTCAGGGAAACAATAAAAAACACCCCACGGACAAAAAAGCAGCGTGAAAACCACCTCAAAGAACTTTTGGCACCGGCTCAGTGGCAGCAGAGGTGGGAATGGATTCCAGGGAGGTGGGAATGGCCCAGCCCTGGATCCCAGGGAGGTGGGAATTGCTCCGGTGGTCTCTCCTCCCTCTGGGTTTGTCGGTGACAGGACAAGGGGAAACAGCCTCAGGCTGTGCCAGGGGAGGCTCAGGGTGGCCACGAGGAGGAATTTCTTGCTGGAAAGGGTGGACTCGGTGGCCTTGGAGGTTTTTTTCCAACCTCAGTGATCCTGGGGTTCTGGAATTCTCCTGGTTCCTCTCTGCCCTCCCAGGTCTCTCTTTCCAGCTCTTTTCTTTCCCTCAGATCCCTCTGGCTCTCATGACCTCACAGCTCTGCTCTCAGCCCCTTCCTGCTGGTCTGGCTGGAGGTTTTCTGGTGGGAAGGGAGAGTTTGGCTCCAGCCACGGTGACATCCCCCGGGATCGTCCCCTTCCCTCCCCTCTGGGATGGAGGTGTGGGGGTCCCTCAGCCAGGGAACGCTCTGGCACCAAGCCATGGCAGTGGAGGATTTCCCTCCCCATCCTAAACGTGACCAGGCTGCTCCCAGCAGGAAAAAGGGGAGGGAAGGAACATCCCCCAAATCCTACCTGTGTCCGTGGCCTCGGCCGCAGACAGACGGAACATCCTCCAGCCTGGGGGAGAAGGGACACAGGGAACTGTGAGCAGCGGCCCCAAATCGGCCCCTGGGTGCTGTGCCCTCCCCTCTCCTGCTCGCCAGGGCTCCAGGGAAGGTTTTCCGAAGGAGATTCAGCTCACCTCTGGATCTGCAGTAGAACACGGCGACTAAAAGCACCGCGACCCCGGTCACCGCCAGGGCACCGGCGACGATCGCGGTCCGAGGGG
>NW_021939463.1:33339-34403 GCF_001715985.3 Manacus vitellinus | reverse complement strand
GCTGTCCTGGGCGTCCCCAAAACCACCCCGAGCCCCCCACGGGCTCCTTCCCTCCTGCTGCCAAGGGGCAAAAAGGGGCACCCTGCACTCACTGGCTCGGTGGAGGATGAAGAAGGTGAGAAGGAGGAACTGGGGGACGTCCATGGGCCTCCTGGAGCGTTGTCTGCGCCCACCATCTGCAGCGGAAGGCGGGAGGGAGCCTGAGAAACGAGGGTTTCCTGGGCCTGAGAAGGGGTGGAGAGAACTGTGACCTTCCTCCTGTGTCGCTGTAACGCCCGTTAGAGGCAGCACCCCAACGTCAGGGGGGACAATGCCACCCCCATAACGGAAAGACTGAGCTGAAAAACTCCGTTTCCAGCTAAAAAACTCCGTTTCCAGCTAAAAAGCTCCGTTTCCAGGCAAAGGCAAGTGATGCAGCCGGGACAAAGAGCATCACTGTGGCCCTGTGTGTGAGACAAGTGTCCCACACCACCCTTTGTGGGGACCAGCCCCAAGAGGGGACTCGGCACGGGATGGACATGGAGCTGCTGGAGCCGCTCCAGAGGAGGCACCGGGAGGAGCAGAGGGATGGAGGGAGCGGCTCCCCCGTGAGAAAAGGCTGGGAGAACTGGGATTGCTCACCTGGGAGAAGGGAAGCTTCGGGGTGACCCGGCTGTGGCCTTCCAGGACCTGAAGGAGCTGCAAGAAACGGGGGGAGAGGGCCTGGAGTGACAGGACAAGGGGGGAACGGCTTCCCAGGGACAGGAGGGTTAGATGGGATACTGGGAGGGAATTCCCCCTGGAAGGGTGGGGAGGCCCTGGCACAGGTTGGGCTGTGGCTGCCCCATCCCTGGAAGTGTCCAAGGCCAGGTTGGAGCAACCTGGGCTGGTGGGAGGTGTCCCTGCCCATGGCAGGGGGTGGAACAAGGTGAATTTTATATCCTTTCCAAATCCAACCATTTAATTCCATGATTCAATTATTCTTCCGGGCTGTGGGGAGAGAGGGGAGCTGGTTTTAGCTCAGTGGAATTCAGCCCCTGGGAGGTGCCATCAGCCCCCTGAGGAAGAGGAACCAGGGTTGTTTC
>NW_021939463.1:19177-21929 GCF_001715985.3 Manacus vitellinus | reverse complement strand
GGGGTCGGGTTTGCGCCAGAACCTCCGAGCCCCGACCCTGAAAGGAGAGGAAATAACCCGTGAGGGAATCATTTCTTATTATTTATCATAGAATTCCCGGCGCTGGAGGCTCCGGAGGGATCCCAAAGGCAGCGGGAGGGGAGGTGCTGCCCACCCCGAATGGTCCAGAGGGTTGGGAATGGGGCTGGAATATCAATCCTGGGATGGGAAAGGCAGGGAAAACAGTGCTGGGGACAGGGATGGTCCAGCAGGATGGGGCTGGAATATCAGTCTGGGTGTGGAAAAGCAGGGGAAGGTCAGTCCTGACCCTGCTTCTGGAACCTCTGGATGTGTTTCTGGCGGAGGGAATCATTCCCTGGCAGAGGGAATCATTCCCTGGCAAAGGGAATCACTCCCTGGCAGAGGGAATCATTCCCTGCCGTCGGGGCTCCGCTTTGGAACGGAAGGAAGGGTTTTTGCCTTCGGGCTTCCTTCCAGTTTCGTTGCTTTCCCCGGTTTTTTCCGGAGGTGGCAGCAGCAGGAATTCACGCCCGCGGTCGGGAAACACCTCTGAGGCCACCGAGGCCACCCCGGGACTCGCCCCCCGGCCCAGAGCCACGTCCAGCCCTGCCCTGGGTGCCCCAGGCTGGTTTAAAATGACATTTTAGTGTCACCGCGGGGCAGCGAAGGGTGAACTCACGTCCCGCCGCTTTTCAGGGAAGTGGAGCTCGGAGCCTTCCGCGGGTTGTGCCGTCAGCAGATCGTCCCTGATGGTAAAAGGTGCCCGCGAAACCACCCGAAACCACCTCATGGGCTCCCCATGAGGCCCCTCCTCCCGCCCCCAGGGCTCCTGACTCAGCCACTTCCCAACAGCGAGAGGGGGAAGGACCCGGCAGAGCTCTTCCCGTGGAAAAAAAGGGATGAGCAAGAGCAGGTCGAGGGGAGTCCACAGCAGAGGTTCCTCCTGGAGGCATCTGGGACCTGGAAAACTGCTTAATGAGCAAAAACATCAAGAGAAAAAACCCTTTGGGGGAGCACTGAGAGCATCCAGAGGTAGGAAAACCTCTTTTGATGGCGAGGAATGATCCCGAAAAATCCTTTGGAGAAGCACTGAGGACATCCAGAGGTAGGAAAACCTCATTTGATGACAAGGAATGATCCCAAAAACTTTCTTTCCCACGAGCTCAGCCTGAAATCTCCTGGCTGGGAAGTCAACTGAGATACCAACCCCAGGCCCTGTGTTTGTCCATTTTATGGACACCTCGGGTCTTGTGAGAGGCAGATGAGCCCCAAACTTCCACGTGGGACCCCAGAAAACGTTTTCAAGGTGGGGGGATCCCTGCAAAAATAAACCCTGATGTTCAAACCATCGGACTTGGAGCAGAAATGACCCCGAGCTGCTCCTTGGACCGAGTGGAACCACCTGGATTTTTCAAAGGAGTCCCTGTTGACCCTTTGCTGATCGTGGCCTTTGAAATCTTTGCTTGAAGATGGCTCTGGAATTCGGGATTTACGGAGATAAAACTCCTGGTTGTCCCCCCCTCCCTTGGGCTGGGTGGTTGGAGCTGGCAGGGGAAAAGTGTCCCGGGGTTGTGGTGGCCCAGGAAATGTCCCCAATTCTCCTTGCAGGCTGAGGGAGCACCTCCAGCACTCCCAAATCATCTTCCCACCCCAAAGGACCCGTGTCCCACCACCCAGGGCTGGAATCTCCCCTGGGGGACACAGGGGAAGGGTCTCTGTCCCCCACAAAGGTGCTGGGGGGGGTAAACACACCTTCCTCCATCATCCCCTGAGCTGAGGGATCTCCCAGCCCAAGGGGGAAGAATCCGGAACAGGCACCTAAAAAATGTGGTGTTCAGGTAAGAATTTAATGTGCAAACGGGTGTTTGTGAAGGTCCCCAGAGCAGAGAGGACACGCAGAGGGAAAGCCAGAGGTGCCCCCACCCCGGCTCTGCCCCCTTGAGACGGTCCTGGAAAAATGCAGGATGCCCAAAATCCCCGGGAAAGGCTCGGGCTGGGCGGCCCCACCGGCCTCGGGGAGAGGGAGAGGAGGATTTCCCGGTGATTGAGGGGTTGGAATCGTTCCCTTGAGCCAGCACCACACCCTCTCTGCTCCCGGGAGGTCTGGGAGCCTCATCCCGATGCCGGGGGGGTGAGGAGCTGAGGACAGAGGGTCCTCAAGCCAGAGCGAGGTGGAGGAAGAGGAGCAGGAGGTGCCCCAGGAGCAGCAGCCCGCCCGTGGCCGTGCAGGAGGAGGAGGCAGTGGAGGATTCACCTGGAGGCAGAGGGAGGTGAGGGGCAGGGGGAGGGCTCTGGAGGGATCCCAGCCCTCCCTGGGTGGGAGAAACCCCGAGAAACCTGCCTGTTGTGGGGAGCAAAAGGGGGGAGGGTGGTGAGTGAGAGCTTCGTCAGAGCTTCCCCTGCCTGTGGAAAACGGGATTTCCTTTCTATCAGCCTTGGATAACAAATATATATATACCAGAGAAAATAACCCAGGTCGTTAGGGAGAGGTGAGTGGGTGACACCGGAGAAGGAGGAACCGAAAACACTTCCCAAACCGCTCTCAGCCTCCCTGGGGGGCAGCGCCAGAGGTTTCTTCCCTCTCTCGGATATCTCAGCTCCAGATCTGTAAATAAATCCGGGATGGCTTCCATGTGGAAGGAACATCTGGGTTGTCTGGGAGCGGCACCGCCGGGTTCTGTCGCTCCCTTATCTGGTTTTGTCGCTCCCTTATCTGGCCCAGACACCCCCTCGGGCGATCTCGGGCAGATAT
>NW_021939463.1:13455-15413 GCF_001715985.3 Manacus vitellinus | reverse complement strand
GATCCAGGGGTCCCGGGGCTCGTATTTCCAACCCCAAACGTGCCACGAGACAGCCCAGAGTCCCATAAAACCTCCCCCAGTTTATAACCAGTGAATTATTTACTGGTGACCCTGAGCAGACGCCGCGCTGCATAAATTATTGAGTGGCAGATCTGTCAAAAAGTTCTCATAAATAACTTATCCGGTGCCGTCCTTAATGTTCCCAGTAAATTACTCATTCAATCTCCCGTCTAAACGCTCTCCTGGGGAAATTACTCCTGCCTGCTGATTTATGAATTAGGCCTGGGCAAACGAGGACGAGGAGGGGAAGGAGAGCCCTGCCAGGACAGCCCGGGGTTTTGCCTCGCCAGGATTCCCAAAATCATCCCTGGGCTCCCCAGCTGGGATGGATCCCGGTCCGTGGGTGATCCCAGAGGGATTGTCCCCACCCCGGTGTGTTGGGGATCAGCCCAGAGATCCCGGGGCTCTGCAGTGACCCCACAGCTTCCCAAAGTTTGGGGGAGCAGCCCCTGCTCTGCAGGAGGGATTCAGAGGGGATCCCCCAAATCCACCCGGCACTGACACCTTTCCATGGCCCCAGCAAGGCCAAACCCGCCCCACCAGCATCCTGGGATTGCTGTGTCCATCTCCATCATTCCAGGAACCCAAATCCCTCCCCATCAACATCCTGGGATTGCTGTGTCCATCTCCATCATTCCCAGAACCCAATCCCTCCCCACCAGCATTCTGGGATTGCTGTGTCCATCCCCATCATTCCCAGAACCCAAATCCCTCCCCACCAGCATTCTGGGATTGCTGTGTCCATCTCCATCATTCCAGGAACCCCCAATCCTTTCCCACCAGCAGCCTGGGATTGCTGTGTCCATCCCCATCATTCCCAGAACCCAAATCCCTCCCCACCAGCATCCTGGGATTGCTGTGTCCATCTCCATCATTCCAGGAACCCAATCCCTCCCCACCAGCATCCTGGGATTGCTGTGTCCATCNCTGGGATTGCTGTGTCCATCTCCATCATTCCAGGAACCCCCAATCCTTTCCCACCAGCAGCCTGGGATTGCTGTGTCCATCTCCATCATTCCCAGAACCCAAATCCCTCCCCACCAGCATCCTGGGATTTCTGTGTCCATCCCCATCATCCCAGGAGCCCTCCCAGGTCCTGGCCATAATTAAGGCCCCACGATCCCAACACACCAAATCCCAAGCCCTGGCCGGGGACTCCACTCGGTCCATCCCTCTCCCCGCCTCCAGCACGCGGGAATTGCAGCCATTCCCAAGGAATCCCTTGCATTCCAGGAGATTAGGGGACAACACACGAAGCCCAGCTCGACCCCGCGGGGTGGGGGACGGGGAAGTGCCACCCCCGTGCCCGGCACAGCCGGGACAGGGGCCCTGCATGGATTTTGGGAGGGGGCAGGACAGGAAAACGCCCGTGCCAGAGCCAAGGGTTTGATGGGAGAGCGGGAAAACGGGATTTTCCCCCCTGGAGGGGCGGGAGCGTCCCCAGGGAGCCACCCCAGCCCCTCCAGGGGAGCCCCCTCGCCCCTCACCCGCACACGGGGTGTGTGTCAGGGCCTGTGCCGGTGTTTGCTTCAATAATTAAACGTGGGTTGTGGGGGTGCAATTATTTATTTAGAGGGAACAAGGTGTTAACAAGCTCCCGATGTAATCCCCGGTGGCATCTGTCGCCTTTATTAGCACCTCTGTCCGAGCCCGGCCCGGGAGGCGAAGAAAACAAACACAACAACCCAGGAATTAACATCCGAGAGGGGGAAATAAATATTCAGAGGCAACAAGGCCCCTGTGATTGTCGGGATGGGGGAAAGGAGGGGCTGGAGCGGCCCTGGGATGACGCTGGAGCTGCAGCCTCGGGATTCCGGGATTGGGGTTTATCCCACGGTGCCCAAACCTGCTCTCAGGGATGGTTGGACATCAGGAGGAATTTCCCCCTGGAAAGGGTG
>NW_021939463.1:0-1171 GCF_001715985.3 Manacus vitellinus | reverse complement strand
ACTTCGCTTTCCCCACCGACACGGGCGATCCCGGGCTCTCCCGCTGCCCCCGATCCCCCCAAAAAATTTGGGGAGCGCTGATAATGGTCCCCAAAATCGAACGCCCGCCCCCCCCGGCCCCTGGCGGGGAACGGAGGGTTAAAAGCTCTGCGTTTTCTTTCTCTCCCCTCGTCTTTCCAGAGGGAGCCTTGGCAGGAAATTCCTCAAATTCCAGGCGTGTGGGATCATTGCTGGGCTCCGACCGCAGGACGGGGAGCGGGAGAGCCGGGGCTGCTCCTCCTCAGCGGGACCCGCCGGGGAGGGAGGGCTCCGCGCCCCCAAAAACGAGGGCACCCCGCTCTGGGGGGGTCCCCCGTGAGCGCAGACCCCCCCATTGAGAGAAGGGACCCCCCAGTCCCCGCTTTGGGGTGACCCGGCCGCTGTTCGGGATCGAACTTCCAGAGGGTGGCTTTCCAAGGAAGGGTCACCCCCAAATCCTAAATCTTCTCGGGGGGGGCCAAAAAGGGGTGAGGGGGCGGCTCTGGGGGGCTCCCACCCCCTCCCACCCCTCCAGCTCCACGTTTGGGCGATGGCCGGGCAGGAAGGAGCCAAAATTCCTGCCGCGTTCTGCCTTGGGAAGCGGAGGGGGAAGGGAGAGCCTGGGCTTGGGGGTACAACGAGGGGTCCCCCCGAGCTCGGGGTGGTCCCAGCAGCCGGAGGGGGACACCAGTTTGAAGCCCCCCCCCCCTCCGAACCCGTTTCCTCCCGGATTAGGAGGGTTTAATTTTTTTACGAAATCCTGTTTGCCAGGGGATGGGAACATGGAAACGAGCTGCCAACTCCACGGAAAGTGTGGAATTAGTGTGGAATTCGCCCTCCTCTCCTTAAAAACCCTCCTTTCCTCGGGAAGCTGAGGCTCGGGCGCTCCCTGTCCCTGCAGGGACGGCTCAGCCCAGCCCGGTATCCGCGGGGAAACCGAGGCACGGCGGGTCCATCCCGTCCCCTCTGGAAGCAGCCGGGGCCGGGGCTGCTCCTCTCCCTCATCCCCGGGATCGCGGAAGGCTGGAATTGGAGCCTCCCTGTTTCCCCCAGCTGCTTGTCCCGGGCTTCAGGACCAATAATCCCATTATTAGGCGATGTCTCATTAAGGCATCTGTAACGAGGGCGCTCACCAGCAGCTCGGGGAGGGGGG
>NW_021939462.1:0-1282 GCF_001715985.3 Manacus vitellinus | reverse complement strand
ACCTAAAAACCAATGATTTTTTTTACCCAAATACCTTTTCTTTGACTAAAAATCAAGGATTTTTTACCCAAATATCACCTTTTTTTTTAACCTAAAAAAACCAGGATTTTTTACCCAAAAACCACCTCTTTTTTTAATCTAAAAACCACCTTTTTTTACCTCAAAACCACCATTTCTTTCACCCAAATACCTTTCTCTTTGACCTAAAATCCAGGTTTTTACCCAAACACTTTTTTTACCTAAAAACCAATGTATTTTTTACCCAAATACCTTTTTTTTTACCTAAAAACCACCATTTTTTCACCTAAAATCCACCTTTTTTTTAATCCAAATACCTTTCTTTTTACCTAAAAACCACCATTTTTTCACCTAAAATCCACCTTTTTTTTAATCCAAATACCTTTCTTTTTACCTAAAAACCACCATTTTTTTACTAGAAAACCACCTTTTTTTCTTTTACCAAAAAACCACCTTTTTTATTCAAAACCCAATTTTTTCTTTACCAAGAAACCAATTTTTTCTTTACCTAAAATCCCTTTTTTTACTAAAAAACCACCTTTTTTTTTACTAAAAAAACCATTTTGACCAAAAAACCACTTTTTTAACCGAAAAACCCATTTTTTCTTTACCCAAGAACCAATTTTTTTTACCCAAAACCCAATTTTTTTCTTTACCAAAAACCAATTTTTTTCTTTAACCAAAAACCCAATTTTTTTCTTTCATTAAAAACTTCTACTAAAAATACATTTTTTACCAAAAAACCACTTTTTTCCCCTCAAAACCCAATTTTTTCTTTACCCAAAAATCAAATTTTTCCTTACTCAAAAACCACCTCATTTTTTTACTAAAAAACCATTTCTTCTTTCCCCAAAAACCTTTATTTTTTATATTAAAAAAACCACTTTTTTTTTTACCAAAAACCCACTTTTTTTCTTTAACCAGAAACCAATATTTTTCTTTAGCCAAAACCCCAATTTTTTTTCTTTAACCAACACATAATTTTTTTTCTTTAACCAAAACCTTCTACCAAAAAACCATTTTTTACCAAAAAACCACTTTTTTCCCCTCAAAAACCAATTTCTTCTTCACCCAAAAAAAACATTTTTTCCTTACCCAACAACCTCTTTTTCTTCACTCAAAAACCATTTTTCTTTCCCCAAAAAACCCATTTTTTTCCTTACCCAAAAACCTCTTTTCCTTCACCCAAAAACCATTTTTCTTCACCCAAAAACCAATTTTTTCTTTACCCAAAAACCCCCTTTCCTCCTTACCCAAAACCCTC
>NW_021939461.1:0-1401 GCF_001715985.3 Manacus vitellinus | reverse complement strand
CAAATCCTTTGGCCATGGCGGTGTTTGGGAGAAAGGCTGAAGATTAAGACTTGGTATAAATTGATTTTTTTTAAATTTTGCCATGAGACAAGATTGAAACAGTATTTTTCTTACATTATTAAAAACCATTTTTGGATCAATATTATAATCTGAGAAGTAAATTACTTTAAAATTAAATCCAGTTAATACTGACAAAAAACCCCTACTCTGATAAGGAGTTTGTTGGGATGAGGTAACTTTTCCAGTCTAAGTTCCTTCATTAGGAGTGCAACGTTTTCTGGTTAACACATGCAGAGGTGATGGCTTTCCAGTGGGAAAGGACAGAATCACCATTCAGTCACACACCAACATTACCACAGGTATTCTCAGACATGTTCATCATCCAGGGGAAAAACCCACACAGTCTGTCCCTCTGTCCCCTGCAGGCACTGGGAACACTGTCATCGAGGCTGTCAAGGTGCTGGTGGAACACGGGGTCCAGCCCAGTGTCATCATCCTGCTCAGCCTGTTCTCCACACCCCACGGTGAGTCAGGGCTGTGGGGGGCACAGGGGTGTCCTGGGGAGGTGACATCAGTCCCACGTGTGACACAGGGGCAGAGCTGAGCCTCTGCCACAGCCCAGTCCTGTCACTGCCCAGAACAGAGGGGGTTGGGGGCTTTATGGCTGAATTGTAAAACAGAGCCATGGTGTGGGCAGTGAGTGGGGCAGCAGAAAGGAAAGGGCCTGTCACACCGAATGGGAAAGGATTTTGCAGCACTGCCAGGTCCATGAAGGGCTTCCGTGGCTCCCACACAATGGCAGTAGCCCATGGAATGGGATGGGTAGGTCCAGCACCAAAAGGATACCAGTTCTGCCAGGAGTGGGAGGTGAATGGAGCTACAGAACAGTCCTGTCTGCACGGTAGAGATGTTACCTGGGAAAAGGGGATCTAAACCAGGGACATCTGCCTTTGGGAAGTACGAAAATGGGCCTCCTGTGTTTTAGAAATGGGCCATGGCAGAAATCACTACCAAAACACTGAGCTGGACTGCAGGGACTTATTCCTGGCAGCCTGGAACCACTTTAGTCATTAGGTGGGGAGTACACGTGTACCGTAAAGGAAAATCCAAAGAAGAGATCCCCAAAAAAGCAATCCCCTGCAGTCAGGAAGTTTTCTTCACAGACATTAGCTAAGGCAGGAACAGGAAGTGGAGACAGGAGCACAGAGCCTGCCTCACCTTCAGAGTGCTGCTGATCCTGATTTGGCATGTGCTGAAGCACTGTAGTCATTATTGTCTTTGCTTTTTCTTCAAAGGTGCCAAATCCATCATCCAGGAATTCCCAGAAATCACCATTTTAACTACAGAAGTGCATCCTGTTGCACCAACACACTTTGGACAGAAGTATTTTGGAACAGACTG
>NW_021939460.1:0-1401 GCF_001715985.3 Manacus vitellinus | reverse complement strand
CAAATCCTTTGGCCATGGCGGTGTTTGGGAGAAAGGCTGAAGATTAAGACTTGGTATAAATTGATTTTTTTTAAATTTTGCCATGAGACAAGATTGAAACAGTATTTTTCTTACATTATTAAAAACCATTTTTGGATCAATATTATAATCTGAGAAGTAAATTACTTTAAAATTAAATCCAGTTAATACTGACAAAAAACCCCTACTCTGATAAGGAGTTTGTTGGGATGAGGTAACTTTTCCAGTCTAAGTTCCTTCATTAGGAGTGCAACGTTTTCTGGTTAACACATGCAGAGGTGATGGCTTTCCAGTGGGAAAGGACAGAATCACCATTCAGTCACACACCAACATTACCACAGGTATTCTCAGACATGTTCATCATCCAGGGGAAAAACTCACACAGTCTGTCCCTCTGTCCCCTGCAGGCACTGGGAACACTGTCATCGAGGCTGTCAAGGTGCTGGTGGAACACGGGGTCCAGCCCAGTGTCATCATCCTGCTCAGCCTGTTCTCCACACCCCACGGTGAGTCAGGGCTGTGGGGGGCACAGGGGTGTCCTGGGGAGGTGACATCAGTCCCACGTGTGACACAGGGGCAGAGCTGAGCCTCTGCCACAGCCCAGTCCTGTCACTGCCCAGAACAGAGGGGGTTGGGGGCTTTATGGCTGAATTGTAAAACAGAGCCATGGTGTGGGCAGTGAGTGGGGCAGCAGAAAGGAAAGGGCCTGTCACACCGAATGGGAAAGGATTTTGCAGCACTGCCAGGTCCATGAAGGGCTTCCGTGGCTCCCACACAATGGCAGTAGCCCATGGAATGGGATGGGTAGGTCCAGCACCAAAAGGATACCAGTTCTGCCAGGGGTGGGAGGTGAATGGAGCTACAGAACAGTCCTGTCTGCACGGTAGAGATGTTACCTGGGAAAAGGGGATCTAAACCAGGGACATCTGCCTTTGGGAAGTACGAAAATGGGCCTCCTGTGTTTTAGAAATGGGCCATGGCAGAAATCACTACCAAAACACTGAGCTGGACTGCAGGGACTTATTCCTGGCAGCCTGGAACCACTTTAGTCATTAGGTGGGGAGTACACGTGTACCGTAAAGGAAAATCCAAAGAAGAGATCCCCAAAAAAGCAATCCCCTGCAGTCAGGAAGTTTTCTTCACAGACATTAGCTAAGGCAGGAACAGGAAGTGGAGACAGGAGCACAGAGCCTGCCTCACCTTCAGAGTGCTGCTGATCCTGATTTGGCATGTGCTGAAGCACTGTAGTCATTATTGTCTTTGCTTTTTCTTCAAAGGTGCCAAATCCATCATCCAGGAATTCCCAGAAATCACCATTTTAACTACAGAAGTGCATCCTGTTGCACCAACACACTTTGGACAGAAGTATTTTGGAACAGACTG
>NW_021939459.1:0-1400 GCF_001715985.3 Manacus vitellinus | reverse complement strand
GGCTGTCGGGTTCCCCTGCTCAGTGGAGCAACCAAGAAATACTGAATACAAGTAAGGAAACATAGTTCAATATAAATTTCTGAACACCATGTGCAAGGGATTCTGTCCTAGAGCTTGGAATTTTTTTGTTTGCCTGTGTGTGTATTAGCTTTGTCAACAACTCATCATTATGCTGCCAGCTGGAGTGGAATTAGATGAGAGAATATATTTTTATACAAATTTCAGGTGAGTAAAGAAGGCTTCTCTGTGAGCTCACTGTAGTTCCAGTCTCCAGCACATTTCCTGTGTTTTCAGGGATATCTCAGCATTCCTAACACACACTATAAGGATTCCTTTGAGTTGTTCCTTAGGGGGAGAACCAGCCTGTGGAGTCACTTGGTTGTGGAGTTACATCAGGGGGAGATTGGCACATCCTCCCCTTCGTGTGCCTCTTAGTGGTGCATCTCCAGAGGCCACAGCACTTCTCGGGCTTTGAAGTATTCCAAAGTTTTCTGGGAGGCAGAAAACCTTTGAATCCAGAGCCTGAGGGAAAGGGCTGCCTGATGTTGGACCTCTCTTATCCTGGTGTGGGAGGAAAACCCTGCCAGTCCTGCACCAGCCTGTGCTGGTGACTCAGGATCTGTAATGAATTCTGGAGCTTTACTTCCTAATGGGATTTTCTGTTGTTGTTTGTTCTCCAGAGCTCAGTGTGATGAGCCCTCATCGGGGCACGCACTGAGGAGCAGGTGAAAGCCCCACATCTCCTCCAGCTCTTGGATGAGGCTCACTAATACCTCATTAAGCAGGATGCTTAATTACACTCTCAGCACTGCATTTATAAACAGTTTGCTACTTATCTGCTTAGGCCACATTTAAATTCAGCCTGGAAAAGCAGTGACAAATATTATCACCGACCTGTGCACCAGATATCAGCAGGATGGGGGGTTCAGTGGGCAGAGCTTTGATGATCAGTATAAAACTGGGTGATTTGACTCTCAGGAGAGCTGCTACAGAGCTGACCAGGATCTTGTCTCAGTCACTCCACAGGACCTTCAGGGTGGTGTCTTTCAACAAAACAGTTTCAAATGAACGGGGTTGGGTTTACAGCAGCAGAGATGACATGAGGCTCAGCTTCTTCCTGCTGCTGAAATGTGTCTTTCCCTCCCTGTCCCTGTTCTCCTTCCTCCCTCACTGCTGCAGAAAACATCCCAACTCCAGTCCATTTCTGTGTTAGATGTTTCTTCCCCCTGTTCCATTACACACATTTCTAATTTAAAGGAGGACATGACTGACCTCTAGAGAATTGAAGTGACCATTATGTCCTTTTGAGGCTCTGTGTTATAAACTATCTTAGCCATAAAGTACATTAAAAATGTGCTGTTCCAGTAACTGAAGGGAGCTGACAAGAAAGATGGAGAGAG
>NW_021939458.1:0-1341 GCF_001715985.3 Manacus vitellinus | reverse complement strand
AAGCATTCAGGTGGCATCTGGATGTAGCGCTTTGGGATGGGGTTTAGGGGTGATTCTGGTGGTGCTGGGTTGACAGTTGGACTAGAAGATCTGGAAGGTCTCTTCCAACGTTGATGATTCTGTGATTCTCTGACCTGTCATCCCTGTTTGCAGGTTTATGCTCTAACAAGACCCTGGGGATGTTTTCTCTGTTGGGTCCACAGAGATTGTTTTGTGTGAGGTTTTTTCCTCTATGATCAAAACAAGGAATAATTAATGCTAAATACAACAGGTGGCTTTCAAGGAATAACTTGGTCCAGTTTTTCCAACTGTGTACAAACAGGTGAGGAAAATCTGGAACTTTAGAATGGTTAGTTATTTAACTCATTAGCAGGATATCCAGGGGTGCACCAAGTGCCTTCCAGTGAGGAGCACAAGAGACGAGGAGACAGTGACAATCTTGTTCTAATGTTAATGTCACTAGAGCACAGAGTGAGATCACTTCTGAGTTATGTTTCTTAATTTAGTGATTGGGAATAAAGAGAAATCACATAGTTGATGACACTTTAGGATTTATTTCACACTCTTAACAACAAGGTATTTTCCAGCTGGACTTTGAATAAGGTTCCATGGTATATTGCAAATTTCGATCTCAAGTTAACAGTCTACTTCTTCCCAAAGAAATTCTCAGCAGCTAACACCCTTTCATCATCTGGCTCTTTCCCTGATGGCTTGAGCTTGTTGCTCCTTTTGGTAAATACCCATTTGACACAATGCACTGGGCAGTTTCTGCCAAGTGCCACTGAATCTCACTTCTTCCCTTGCCTTGAGGTAGTTGTGCTTTAAGAATGTGGCTGTTCAGATGCCCTGAAATGTCTCTAGTATTTCAGTGTGAACAAGCTTCAAGATGTGCTGTTTGGCACACATGAAAAATTCCCTGCCCAGAGAGCCATGGAAATGTAGGTGCTGCTCAGTAATGCCCCTTGACTGGGACAGGCACTGCTGAGGATGTTTTCCTTCCCCTGTCTGATTCCATTCCCACTGTTTTTTACAGACTATTTGTGGGAAGATTTTGCACTGTACAGTTTGAGAAGTTAGTGCAGATGTGTGTTTGAAGGCATGTTCTTCTTCTGTATTCCCTGATAACATTCAGTAAACTGATACCTGGCTTGAGCTTTTTTTCCCCCCATAGTACTGTTTTTATTTATTTCTCCAGAACAGCTTGAGAAAATGAAGGTACACTTAGCCCCAGGTTACTTGCTGCTGTAATCTCTTCACCTTTTTTCTTTTCCCTTCCCCCAAACTGATGGGTAACTGTGAAACCCAAGGTCAGGAATGTGGTTGGAATTCCAGGCCCCAGTG
>NW_021939457.1:0-1318 GCF_001715985.3 Manacus vitellinus | reverse complement strand
CATTTGGGGTCATTTTGGGTCATTTGGGGTCATTTTGGGGCCATTCTGTGGCCATTTTTGGGGCCATTCTGGGGCCATTTTAGGGTCATTTTGGGGCCATTCTGGGGCCATTTTTGGGGTCATTTTGGGGCCATTTGGGGCCATTTTTGGGATTTTGAGGTATTTGGGGCCATTCTCGGGCCATTTTTGGGGTCATTTTGGGGCCATTTGGGGCCATTTTTGGGGCAATTTTTGGGACCATTTTGGGGCCATTTTGGGGTCATTTTGGTGTCATTCTGGGGCCATTTTGGGACCATTTTTGGGACCATTTGGGGCCATTTTGGGACCATTCTGTGGCCATTTTTGGGACCATTCTGGGCCATTTTGGGCCATTTTTGGGGCCATTCTGGGGCCATTCTGGGACCATTCTGGGCCATTTTTAGGGCTATTTTTGGGGCCGTTTTGTGACCATTTTGGGGCCATTTTGTGGTGATGGTCACCACAATGGTCACACCATGGTGATGGTCACCACAGTGGTCACACCATGGTGATGGTCACCACAGTGGTCACACCATGGTGATGGTCACACCACGGTGATGGTCATGGTCATGTCTTGGTGATGGTCACCACAGTGGTCACACCATGGGGATGGTCACCACAATGGCCACACCATGGTCATGGTCGTGGTCATGTCATGGTGATGGTCACCACAATGGTCACTCGATGGTGATGGTCACCACAATGGTCACACCATGGTGATGGTCACTCCATGGTGATGGTCACCACAGTGGTCACACCATAGGGAGGGTTGTGGTCACACCATGGTGATGGTCACCACAGTGGTCACTCCATGGTGATGGTCACCACAGTGGTCACACCATGGGGATGGTTGTGGTCACCCCATGGTGATGGTCACCACAGTGGTCACTCCATGGTCATGGTTATGGTCACACCATGGTGATGGTCACCACAGTGGTCACACCACGGTGATGGTTGTGGTCACACCACGGTCATGGTCACCACAATGGTCACACCATGGTAATGGAATGTCCATGGTGATGGTCACCACAGTGGTCACACCATGGTCATGGTTATGGTCACATCATGGTGATGGTCACCACAGTGGTCACACCATGGTGATGGAACGCCGTGGTCGTGTCCATGGTCACACCATGGTCAGTCACGCCATGGTCATGCCATGGTCACGTCCACAGTGATGGAATGCTGTGGTCATGTCCATGGTCACACCATGGTCATGTCCATGGTCACGCCATGGTCACACCGTGGTCATGTCCATGGTCACACCATGGTCACGCCATGGTCAGTCACGCCATGGTCA
>NW_021939456.1:0-1392 GCF_001715985.3 Manacus vitellinus | reverse complement strand
TATTTATAATTTATTTATAAAATTTTTACCTGTAAAATATGTGCATATATATGTGTGTAATGCATGTACACGCATACATACATCCCATATAGACTTGTATATATGTTTTATATACACCATCTCTACATATATGTCCATATACATTGTACATATTACAGATATATACAACTAATACACATAATATACATATATTAATGATAACATCTATAAAGTATAAAATATACTTACATATGTAGTACATATCATTGTATGAATATATGTATAATTCTATAAAATGCATATAACAAACATTTATGCATTTATGCCTTTCCTATATGCAACATACATTATATTACATAGTTTTATTTATAATATGCATAGCTAAATCTCTAGTTATTTGTCACAAACCTGTTTCTTTCCTTTTGCAAGACCACTTGTTTAAAAAAAAAAAAAATCAAATTTCACAGAAAAACAACTCTGTTTTCTGCCCAGTTCTGCTTTCAGACAATTTCAGATGTCTCAGAAAAAGCACAAGTAAAAATTACAAAAAAAAAATGGAGAAAAGACATTTGGTCTTTCCAAAGTGGTTCTGCTGCCTCCTCCAATACACAGTGTCTCTATCTCTCTCTCATTTTATTTCTATCTCTCTCTATTTCTATCTCTATTCAAAAACCAGGATGACTTCACCATTAAAAAATTTCTGCATAAAAATGGTCAAAGAACAGTTTTTTTGATCTTAGTCCCCAGTAATTTAGTTCAAATTGGGATTTTTAACCACATTCTTTTTAAAATTACAGACAAGGCAGACAAATGACATTCCCGGCAGCATTTTCAACACATTAATCCCCATTTTTGACGTGACTTACCTGGACAATGGGCTCTTTGGGATACCCCCGAAAGTTTTTATTTAAGAACTCAGGGACGAGCTGTTCATGGCTGTTCTTTCACAGTCCCTGCACCCTCGGCCACAGGACCCCACTGAGGAGCCCCTTTCTCTCACCGGTGGTGACAGACTTAGTCCTCAGGACTAAGAGTTGAGGACTTAGGTTTAGGTCTCGAAAAGAGGCAATTTTTGTCTTTGTTAAAGAAATTTGTCAGCCTAAAACCTAAGTTTTCCTCTTCCTGAGACCTCAGACATATTTCCTGGGCAAATTTTAAGATCTTTCATGTCGGAAAATACCCCCCAGTCCTTCGTGGCTCAGAGTCCACAGGGACAAGACCCAGCCCAAAACGCTGCACTTCGTGCCCGTCCCCATATGGGCGACAGACCCCCAGCCCAGCCCCAAGTCCGAGAAAAAAAACCCAAATCACCAAAAATCGACAAAATGTCACAATTTCGCACCGGGGAAGGAAAGACCGAGAAGAAATCGGCAACTCACCATCGCCTTTGACGGTCAACATGGTCCCGGCCCC
>NW_021939455.1:0-1313 GCF_001715985.3 Manacus vitellinus | reverse complement strand
TCTGGAGCACAAGTGTGATGAGGAGCAGCTGAGGGAGCTGGGGGTGTTTAGTCTGGAGAAAAGGAGGCTCAGAAGGGATCTTATTCCTCTCTACAGCTGCCTGACAGGAGGCTGTGGCCAGGTGGGGGTCGGGCTCTGTTCCCAGGTAAGAAGTGATAGGATAAGAGGAAATGGCCTCAAGCTGTGCCAGTGGATGTTCAGGTTGGACATTAGGAAGAATTTCTTCACATAAAGGGTTGTCAGGCATTGGGAGGGGGTGCCCAGGAAAGTGGTGGAGTCCCCATCCCTGGAGGTGTTCAAGAAAGGATGCTCTTATTAAACAGCAGGCCTTGTGAAAGCAGGACTGCAAGGGCTTTGCCTTGGTGCCTGCAGAGTGACCATGAAGGGGATGAGGATAGGTGTCAAGGTGCTTGGCATGCAGAAGTTCACTCCTGGTAGTCCTTGCTGGGTTCCTTCCACAATCAGTGAGAATATCTACCCATAAAACCAGCTCCTCTGCACTTTGGCTAGCTATGGGAAACTCTCTATTGGCTTATTTCTCCTTTGACAAATCCCAAAGAAAGTCTCACCCAACTGAGAGTTTTCAAGTCATTCAAAACTCCAAATCAAAAGTCAATTTTCAAAGCCTCAGCCTGTCCAAGCCTGTTCAACTAATTAATGAACAAAGATGCAGGAGTGGCAGAGCCTTGAAATGAAATGTGAAAACCAAATTCAGCCTAGTTGAGTATTCAGATACATAGGGGGAACTGAAAGTTGCTGTGCAAAGGCTGGTACTTAGACTGTAGGGGAGTCTGACAGTGTCAGAGTAGGACTGCTGTTAAAATTGGTTTTATCTGTATCTGTAAAGAGGTGTGTGTGGGGATAAAGAGTACTACAGCTCTTACAGTACAGGATGGATATAGAGGGACAGCTTGAGCTGCTGAAACTTCTGCAAGTAATTGCTGGCTGAAATGAGTAAGAAGATCAAAATGTTGGCAGATTATACAACTGCACAGTGGTGGGGATGGACAGACAGTACAGAGGGAACTGGAAATACTGTTAGGCAAAAGTTTCTCAAACATCTGGGAGAAAACACTCAGAAATCTAACTACTCAGTAGGAGGGTGGAACTTGGAAAGCAATCAATGCTGAAGGACTCCAGAGTGATAAGGGCAAAATAGATACGGAGTCACAGAATCATAGAATGGTTTAGGTTGGAAGGGACCTTAATGATCTTCTTGTTCCAAGCCCCCTGCCATGGGCAGGGACACTTTCCACTAGCCCAGCTTGCTCAGAGCCCCATCCAACCAGGTCTTGGCCACTTCCAGGGATGGA
>NW_021939454.1:68279-74943 GCF_001715985.3 Manacus vitellinus | reverse complement strand
CAGACACCTCACCCCCTCTCCCCCTCACAACTGCTCTCTCCTGCTGCTTTGCCAGATGCCAACAGTGAATTTCTGCTCTGCTCCTCCACCAGCCAACGGGCAGCACACAGCAGGGCAGGAAGAAACTTGCAAACACATCTTGTCCCACTTTGCCCCAGTGACAACACCAAGTGAAGGCCCACAAGTTCTGCACCAGCTTTCTCAGGGGAGGGACACTACAATGCACCGCAAGCAGGCTGATGAAATTTCCCTTTTTCTTTGCGGGTGTATCAGGGTTGTGTTAGATGTTGATACTTTTGGTCTGTCTTTGGCCCAACCACCTGGGAGAGTGTTTCCTTTTCCTGCCAAGTTAGGAGAAAACAAACACTGAGAAACTGGAACTTGGTCTTTGAAGGAAGCGTTTTGTACAAACTGCAATTAATTGGTGTCTTATTATTGGCTGATGGCCTTCCAAGGGCATTTGAAGAAGAAAGTGAAGAGGAGGGGGATGAAGTACGCCCCCAGACTCATTTAGAAAAGGCCCCCTGAAGTACAGCATGGAAGCGTGGGGGAATTGCAAAGGACACGCATGCACAGAAGGGGCACCACTTCCAGAACGTTGGCAGGGACTGAAGGCCTCTGGCTGGGTGGTGCTGGCCACACCTGCCCAGGCAGACCTCACCAATTAATTGGGTAAAAAGCAGATGGCTGGTGCTCAGGAGACACAAGCTTCACATGAAAGGACAACGTTGCCTTTTGCGGGGACGCTGCGATCTTGTGAGCCTGCCGACTCTCCCAGAATGCAGCTTCTGCTCTGGGCAATTCTGGGCATTCTGGGTCAGTGAGATAACTACAGAAGCAACACCTGGGGGACTGAGGAGTCATACTGAGGGCTTATTTTTCTCCTCCTTCCTCTCTCTTGGTTTTTTTCGTTTTGTTGGCCACCTTTTGCTAATAAATATTGGTTTTGTTTATTCTGAACTCTCCCTGATACAGCTGCTAAGAAATTAATTAAAAAACAAAACAAAACAAAGCAAAAAAAAGAGCCCCACCCAACTAGAGAACTGTTACATATTCAGTAGTGATGCCAAATTTATGCCCCAAAGAAGGTGCAGAGGAACTGCTCAGAGTTTTCAGTCTATAAGCAGGAGGTATTTATTTTCACGGTCGGGAAGCAGCCAGGTCGCCCTGGACAAACTGCTCCAACGAGAAACTTACAATTTGAGCTTTTTATACACTTTTTGCCAAGCAATTGCATCACATATTATGAATATTCATTACATTGCAACATCTACTTTTAATATTCATAACAGGCGGAGTTGAGGCGGAGTTAGAGGCGTGGTCTCTAATTTGGGGAGAACTTCGGTGGTAGTTCCTGTCTTCCTTCATCATGAACCCAATGTCCTTTCATCATCCTCCTCATAAACTTTTGAACCTTCCCTCATTTGGGTAGTTTCCTTGTGCATTTGGCAGGGATTTCCAATGTCTGGTAGAAGTTCCTGGTTTCTTGGCTTGCCTCTTTTCTTATCTGCCTTTGTTTTCTTCCATATGTCCTTCTTTGTGTGTGCTAGCATTTCTAGTTCTCCCCGTTCATGCCCATGTTCCCTCATGTCAGAGTGTCCTGTATTCCAGTGAATTTATTGCCTCCGCTATTTCTTAATACTAAGTTTTCTATGCCTTGCTCAAAGCTTGTATTTTGTGTTTAACTCTCTCTAATCCTCACATTGCTCTACTAAATTCACTTGCCAGGTTTTACCTGGCTTCATTTCCCCCCTTTTCTAAAACTTACGAATTCTTTCGTCAAGTTCTAATCCTAGAGGGCGTTGATATGCTTGTACCATCGCCCAGATTATTTGGGTTCTTTTGACCATGGATTTATCTTACACCACAGGCATATATTCATGAGGGTTAACAGGAGCATGGTCATGGTTATAATTAATATTGGGTGTATCAGGTAGTGAAAAACTTGTGCTGCTGTTGGGGATTATCCTGTGAAGATATCCCACCAGTGATGTTGACCAACTTGTGCAACTTTTGTTAGGATATTCTTTATACCTTTCGAATTATGTTCTACTTGCCACAGTATACGTTGGGCCATTTGGTTCACCTTTTGAACTAACTTCTCCATGTCAGGATGTATGAGCATTTCTTTGAGAAGCTTAGTATCCATACCTATCTGTAGCTTGGGTATCTCATGATATAAAGTATACTTAGCTTCTGCTGTGTAGTTATGGGAGCGGTGTCGTTAAAGTCACAACCTATAACTTTTGTGAAGTTACATATGCAAAAGTTAGTATCATTAGTCACTTCATGACAATTATCTATAGTAACATCATTGCAAGCGGTTCTAATGCAAGCGCATCCATTCCCTATATAGAATACTTGTGATCGGGCTCTATTGTGTGGAAGTATTTCAAAGGTACATACACTGTCTTCAGCATCTAAGCATAGGTCTTCAGCTTCTACAATGGCATTTTCGCAAATATAGCCTAATTGTCCTTTAGGAATACATGCTTCTGTACTAATTGATTGCCACTTGTTCCTAGTACTGTCATAGTTTGCCCAGACGTTATGATCTACAGGTTTGACAATGACATTCTGATGTATAGCTCCTAATGTTAAAATAGGAAATATAGCTCTTTCTTCTGCAGCACTGATAGTGAGGACATAGGTTTCAATGTGTTCCTGTTGTGGATCATAAGTAAAGTTAACTAGTTGCCACCAAGCCTGGTGGTCCTTTTCAAATTGTGTAGTGGAGCTATCTCTTAGTATTGTTTCCCTTATTTCTTGAGGTAGTATGCCTGACATTCCCTCTCTTAATATTCCTGCTGCTACTGATTGTATCCATTGTTGTGTCTGAACACACTGGATAGCAAGTGCAATTTCTTTGCTAATATCTCCAGTATAATCAGCAATTTTAACAAAATCTTCAGCGGTATGGTTGGCTATTAGGGTCATCAATCTGACTACCAATGATTGTGTCTCTGCTAAGGTTAGCATAGATGAGCTTAAAGGTACTTTAAGCTTTCCCAAATTAGAAGTGATGGTACTTAATTTGTTCACTAATACTTCTTGGTCTATAGTGTTCAATATGCCAAACCCTGTACCAACCCATCCACTTATATCTCTTTGTGTTCGTTTGCGGTATGACCTAGTTGCTAACCAGGCATTCTAGCCTTTGAGGCTTTGCTGTATAAACGGTTGGCAATCTTTCTGTAAATGTGTAATGTCTGTCTGAATGTTTATCTGTACTTTCTTCAGAGAATATGTAGGATCTAACAGCAGCTTTAGTTCATTCGATTGTCTTATTACTTGAGGCCCTATAAAGGTCAAATTATGTATTTTTCTACATTCTAGAAGTGGAGTGGTGTCACGAGACGGGCTCACGATTGAGTCTGTTGCTAGTCTAATGACTCACTTAAAGGCTCTACCGGTTACAATGCCTTATTCACCAATGGGTTCAAGAATCTTGGCTTCTCTGCTACATGAAAACGACATCGATTGATCTAGCTTGAATATAATTTCACACTGTGCTCTACCCCCTTCAATACTATCCTACTGACATGAGACTGGTCCCTTCTGTTGAATCCAGACAATGGGTTCTTCATCTTCTATTTGGCTATAAGTAATTAAGTTCTGTCTAGAGGCTTCTTGCCAAGATTCAATTGTCAATACTAGTTTATCTGTTTTTCCCATTAAAGCCTCGACCTCTCGGCACCTTACTTGAATTTGGTCTCCCTTTTGCGCTATGAAATGGGTTCTGCTATCTTATTCATCTATCGTATAAGGTTGATTGTTATGTAAAACGTAAATCTCAAAGTCTGGGTTTTCCTCGGAGCGTGGTAGTGTGCGTGCACTAGACCACGGCCCTTCTGGAGTAGGGTTTTGGGATAAAAGAATACTTATCAAGAGTCTAATGGTCAATGTTGAAAGGGTTTGGAAGGGAGTCGGATTCATGATGTTGGGTCTTCCTGCTTATCTTCCAGAGCTCTCTTGACTCGAGAATAGTGAATCCATGTACGTNTCTACAGGTTTGACAATGACATTCTGATGTATAGCTCCTAATGTTAAAATAGGAAATATAGCTCTTTCTTCTGCAGCACTGATAGTGAGGACATAGGTTTCAATGTGTTCCTGTTGTGGATCATAAGTAAAGTTAACTAGTTGCCACCAAGCCTGGTGGTCCTTTTCAAATTGTGTAGTGGAGCTATCTCTTAGTATTGTTTCCCTTATTTCTTGAGGTAGTATGCCTGACATTCCCTCTCTTAATATTCCTGCTGCTACTGATTGTATCCATTGTTGTGTCTGAACACACTGGATAGCAAGTGCAATTTCTTTGCTAATATCTCCAGTATAATCAGCAATTTTAACAAAATCTTCAGCGGTATGGTTGGCTATTAGGGTCATCAATCTGACTACCAATGATTGTGTCTCTGCTAAGGTTAGCATAGATGAGCTTAAAGGTACTTTAAGCTTTCCCAAATTAGAAGTGACAGTACTTAATTTGTTCACTAATACTTCTTGGTCTATAGTGTTCAATATGCCGAACCCTGTACCAACCCATCCACTTATATCTCTTTGTGTTCGTTTGCGGTATGACCTAGTTGCTAACCAGGCATTCTAGCCTTTGAGGCTTTGCTGTATAAACGGTTGGCAATCTTTCTGTAAATGTGTAATGTCTGTCTGAATGTTTATCTGTACTTTCTTCAGAGAATATGTAGGATCTAACAGCAGCTTTAGTTCATTCGATTGTCTTATTACTTGAGGCCCTATAAAGGTCAAATTATGTATTTTTCTACATTCTAGAAGTGGAGTGGTGTCACGAGACGGGCTCACGATTGAGTCTGTTGCTAGTCTAATGACTCGCTTAAAGGCTCTACCGGTTACGATGCCTTATTCACCAATGGGTTCAAGAATCTTGGCTTCTCTGCTACATGAAAACGACATCGATTGATCTAGCTTGAATATAATTTCACACTGTGCTCTACCCCCTTCAATACTATCCTACTGACATGAGACTGGTCCCTTCTGTTGAATCCAGACAATGGGTTCTTCATCTTCTATTTGGCTATAAGTAATTAAGTTCTGTCTAGAGGCTTCTTGCCAAGATTCAATTGTCAATACTAGTTTATCTGTTTTTCCCATTAAAGCCTCGACCTCTCGGCACCTTACTTGAATTTGGTCTCCCTTTTGCGCTATGAAATGGGTTCTGCTATCTTATTCATCTATCGTATAAGGTTGATTGTTATGTAAAACGTAAATCTCAAAGTCTGGGTTTTCCTCGGAGCGTGGTAGTGTGCGTGCACTAGACCACGGCCCTTCTGGAGTAGGGTTTTGGGATAAAAGAATACTTATCAAGAGTCTAATGGTCAATGTTGAAAGGGTTTGGAAGGGAGTCGGATTCATGATGTTGGGTCTTCCTGCTTATCTTCCAGAGCTCTCTTGACTCGAGAATAGTGAATCCATGTACGTTGCTCCTTGATCCTAACTGCAGTGAAGGTG
Organism: Manacus vitellinus; assembly: GCF_001715985.3. Taxonomy (NCBI): domain Eukaryota; kingdom Metazoa; phylum Chordata; class Aves; order Passeriformes; family Pipridae; genus Manacus; species Manacus vitellinus. The sequence goes on along the minus strand of NW_021939454.1, from coordinate 69,462 downwards.
GTCAGCAGCACTTGGAAAGGTCCTTCTCACTTCTCTTGTGAGGGTTTTCCTAAAAGATTCTTAACATACACCCAATCACTGGGGCTAAACAGATGCAGTTTACAGTTAGGTTGTTTGGGCTGGTGTTCTATTACTACCGTGGTGTTTTTATCAAAATGTTTCCCTACAACAATTACATAATCATATATATATATCGATTGCCTATTTGGTCTATAGCATCGCTATTCACAATTTGCATAGCATAAGGTCTACCATACAGAATTTCAAACGAGCTCAACTTTTCTTTTGATCGAGGTTTGACTCTCAATCTAATCAGAGCAATAGGCAAAGCTGGATACCATTGGAAGTTAGTTTCTTGGCATATTTTAGCAATTTGTTGTTTGATAAGATGATTCATCTTTTCTACTTGCCCACTGGCTTGTGGCCTGTAAGGCGTATGCAATTGCCATTTAATCTGCAATGCTTTGCTTATTGCTCTCACAACCTTTGCACAAAAATGTGAACCTCTGTCTGAAGAAATACTTCTTGGTATCCCAAACCATGGTATAATTTCATTTAGTAAGACTTTAGTTACCTCTCTTTCTTTGTTTGTCCTGCAGGGGAACGCTTCAGGCCACCCAGAAAATGTATCAATTAGCACCAATAAATACCGATATCCCCCTTTTCTTGGGAGTTCAGAGAAATCAATTTGCCATACTTCACCTGGGAATTTACCTCGATTTATTGCCCCTTGGTGTATTTTGGTCCCTGTGTTTGGGTTATTCTTCAGGCATTGTTCGCACTGGGATGTAACCTGTTTTATGGTAGTGAATAATTTTGGTCCTGCTATTCTAGTTTGTAAATACTGATAAAGTGGATCTAAACTCCAATGTGCCTTCTCATGCTCTGTTTTTACAAATTGCCACATTAATTTCTCTGGTATTATTAGTTGTCCTGTTTCTAATTGACTCCATCCATTGTCTAACAATTTGCCTTTGTTTTTTGAATCCACCTATTGTTACAGAATAATTCGAATTTAGTAGTAGAATGGCTAAGGCTTAGTAGGAGAGTAGGCCTAGAAAGCAGCACTCCAAAGTAGTAAGTTAGCAACCTTGTTTGTGAGCATGGAATGTGCTGAAGAGATGGCAACAACAATCAAAGGATTTAGTCAAGCATGTATATAATGATTTGTTACCTTGGATGT
>NW_021939454.1:62716-67094 GCF_001715985.3 Manacus vitellinus | reverse complement strand
GTTGATAATTGGCTTCAGAAAGTCTAGATCTTGCACCGTATTTCCAGCTTGGCTTTTAGCCATGTTAAAGTCACAGTGCTCGTAGTAATGTCATGGCTTCCTCACAAGGACTGGATATAAGGGAAATTAAAATGATCCTATTTTCTTCTCCAGCAATCCTTTTTTCTGTCAGCCATGAAATATTGCTGTCTCAGGAGCTGCTTCACTGATGTCTTCACAGAGCACCACGATCAGCAACTTCCTCAAGAGACATAAAGAAATAAATTTTTATTGGATTTTTTTAACATGGATTTATATTAATCCTCCCTTCCTCTTAGTTAATAGTTCTATTTTTTCTTTAAAAATTGTACTATCAGACTTCACTACTTACATTGTCCAATTAGGCGTTTCTTTCTGGCATTATATTGTCTACCTTCTCCTGGATTTCCTTTACCATAGCTCCTGTATTTTAAGATAAACCATTCAGACAGCACCCTATGGGAAAACTGTTATGGATGAACTCATTCTGCCATGACAGTGATCTAAGAATTCAGCATCAATGCAAGATGTTTCTTGATAGTATGAGTCAATATTATCATAGATAATATAAATGCCAAAATACATAGTATGTAAATAATAGTGGTAAACCCAAAAATACTGTGTATGAGATACTGCTGCACATTCCTTTGCCACTTCATTATAAAAACAAGAAGAGGCGGAGTGGATGGAAAAATGTATTTTGCAGAAGAGTTGTGACTTGGAACAGGTATTTGAAGATGACATCTTATTCTGTCTGTTCAAAGTAGAGACATTATCATCAGTAATCTTAAATAACTGTACGCCAGCCAGTTCTTTTAGACAAGCTGAGCATACAGTTCCTTAGTCACTTAGCATCACAAATATTTTCCAGATTTCAAGTTGTTTGTTCTATCAATTTCTTATGCCCTTCCAGTTTGCTGATTCTTTAAGTGGTGGGGGCAGCACAACAGTTTTCCACAAATAGCCTCAGCAAAACTGCATTTGTTTGTCAGAGTAACTCCAACTGCAGCTTTCTATTTACCTTCTTATAAAGCAAAAGGTAAAATGTGCTACACAGTAAAATGCAACAAAAAATATGTCAATGATTCATAGGGCTCCTCAGGCGACTCCTTTTTCTCTTGGACACAAGCTATTCAGATCTTTAGATACTAAAAAACACAAGCTTATTTTCAATGTTCAATACTTTCAATGTTACCAGTAAAGAAAATACGTTTAAAGATATTTAACTCTTGCTTAAGCAATTCATTAGCACACTAACATCTGAACCATTCTGCTTAATTTTGAATATTAAGAGAAATACTAATACAGTATTTCTGTATTCTAACTCATTATTTTGGCCTGCATCAGATCTTGGATTTTTCATGTATCTTTCCAGTCACATTATATTAACAAATCCAAATGAAAAAACTTCTGCATTGCTGCATATGTCATTACATCTGTGAGGATGGAATATAAAAGACTGAAAAATTGTGGACAGATGAAAAACATTAATAGCATTTTGATTGCCACTTTAAAAGCACTTTAGATTAGAAAGAAAAAAAGTTTATTAACAATAAATAAGTTTTTAGTAGGAAATGAAGAAAATTATTCTATTCATAAAATGGATCCATGGAATTATTTGTCTGATTTTCCAACATGAAAACACACAGAGTAATACAGATGAAGTTGGATCTAGTTTACATATATGAAATATATACCTTTATTCTGACTTAAACCCTAAATATGTGTTAATAAATTAATACTGAAAATGAATCTGGGCAGAGATTAGGTGCATTTACAAAATTATTAATTTAAATCAAGCCTTACCTCAGCTATTCACATTTTATTTTTCCCCCATGTCTTGAATAATTTTTTCTCCATCAGTGTTAATTGTACTTGCACAATTTCTACCTGTAATTGAAGGAGAAATTCAGTAGCTGTTGGAATCGAAGGCAAAAGGCAAAACTTCCCTAAAGAGGAAGATTTTCATGAGGGGATACGACAAAGAAATGAAATGCTTATTTCTGCTTTCTAAATTACAAATTTTGTTACTTGTCCACCTGCTGAGTTATTGACCACCCACTGTGTTGATTTGTAAAGTAAACCTATTAAGCCCTTGAAAAAAATCTTGAAATACTCAACGAGCCTTTGTCCCATAGTCTCCATAAGAGGGCACCCTTATCTAACAGCGGAACTTCATTTTTTTTAACAAAGGTCTTTCTAAAAGCTTTAGGAGGAAAGAAAGCCCTCTGGAGAGCATAGTGAGAGAAAAAGCTACTAAATCATGTTCGTGTCATTTTAGTGCTGACAAGGCAAATTTAATTTAAAGCATGTATTAACTCGGTACTGATGGTTTCCTTTGCAACTTTGTTACAGTTTCCTCCTACTATAAAAGTTAAAACAAGGTTGTTGCAGAATAATTCGAATTTAGTAGTAGAATGGCTAAGGCTTAGTAGGAGAGTAGGCCTAGAAAGCAGCACTCCAAAGTAGTAAGTTAGCAACCTTGTTTGTGAGCATGGAATGTGCTGAAGAGATGGCAACAACAATCAAAGGATTTAGTCAAGCATGTATATAATGATTTGTTACCTGGGATGTGGTAAGGGTCTGTTAATCAGTTTCTAGGGGTAAGACAGCTTAAGTAGATTTATGATTAGAGTAGATGATTATTAATTGTTATCAGTATGAAGTATGAGCTTGTTTGTAACTGAATGTAACTGTTTTGCTGTGGAAACTGCACGTAAACTTGTTTGTGTATAAAAGCTGAATTGAGAATGGGGGTCTTTGGAATCCTGACTTGGGACGCTAGTCCTCAGGTTCCCGGGGCCCCGAATAAAGCACCGCATAAACCGGCACTCTGTTGGTTTGTGTCTTTGTTACGGGCAACACTATGATCTGATTCCTGATAATCTGGTTGAAAGTTAGGATCTAGCTCTCCTGGTACTAAAGCTCTCCTGGTACTAAAGCTGTTACACTTCTTCAGTCCTTGCAGCAGCTAACTTAGCTTCTGCATCAGCTTTCCTATTTCCTATTTCTGGAACAGTGTTACCTTTCAGGTGTCCCTTGCAATGCATTATGGTTACTTTTGTTGGGAGTTGGACTACTTCTAACAATTGTAGAATTTCCTCTGCATGTTTGACGGTTTTCCCCTGGGCAATTAGTAGTCCTCTTTCTTTCCAAATTGCTCCATGAATGTGCATGAAGGAGAAGGCATATTTTGAATCTGTCCAAATATTAATCCGTATGCCTTCTGCCAATTCCAGAGCTCAGGTAAAAGCTATCAGTTCTACCTTCTGGGCTTAAGTCCCTGCCGGTAAAGGATTTGATTCGATTACCTCTTCCGTTGTGGTCACTGCATAGCCTGCCATCCTTACTCTTTGTTTCACGAAGCTGCTGCTGTTGGAGAACCAGTTGTCTGTATCTTCAAGCAGCTCTTCTTTGAGATCCGGGCGGCTGGAGTAGACTGCTTCGATGGTTTCCAGGCAGTCATGCTCAATTGGTTCTGCTGACATCCTTCTTTCTAGAAATGAGGCTGGATTCACAATGTTAGTGACTTGAATGGTTATATCCTCTGACTCATCTAGTATTGCCTGGTACTTTAGGAATCTAGAAGGTGACAACCAATGGCCACCTTTCTGCTTGAGTACTGCGGATACAGTGTGGGACACTAACACAGTCATTTTCTGGTCCATTGTAAGTTTTCTGGCCTCTTCTATGTTTATGATCACTGCGGCCACTGCTTTCAGACAGCTGGGCCATCCTTTGCTTACTTCATCCAGCTGTTTGGAGAAATAAGCCATGGCTCTTTTGTGTGGTCCCAACTGTTGTGCTAAGACTCCTAAAGCCATTCCTTGCCGTTCATGAGAGAACAGCTAAAATGGTTTTGTTACATCGGGCAGGCCCAAGGCTGGGGCTTTTACGAGTTCTTGTTTCAGTCTCTTAAAAGCTCCCTCTGCTTCGGGAGTCCAGACTAGGACACTCTTAGACTCTTTCAGCAAATCATACAGTGGTTTAACGAGTATCCCGTATTGATAAATCCATAAACGGCACCAACCTGTCATCCCTAGAAAGGCTCGTAGATCTCTCACCATTTCGGGTTTAGGCATTTGGCAGATGGCTTCTTTTCTTGTTGTTCCTAGGGATCGTTGTCCTCTGGAAATTTCATATCTCAGGTACACCACTTTTTCTTGCGCCAGCTGTGCTTTCTGTTGAGAGACTCGATATCTGCTTAAACCCAGGAAATTCAACAGAGAAATGGTCCATTTAACACATTCTTCTTCTGTCCCAGTTGCTATTAGCAGATCATCTGCATATTGTAGAAGAGTACCATCTCTCTGTGGCCTTTGACCTTGAGGTAAAACTGTCCAGGTTAATTGAGTAACTC
>NW_021939454.1:55963-59663 GCF_001715985.3 Manacus vitellinus | reverse complement strand
CCTTTTGGGCTGAGGTCCCTGCAGGTAAAGGATTTGATTCGATTACCTCTTCCGTTGTGGTTACTGCATAGCCCGCCATCCTTACTCCTTGCTTCACGAAGCTACTGCCGTCCGAGAACCAGTTGTCTACATCTTCAAATGGCTCTTCTTTGAGATCCGGGTGACTGGAGTAGACTGCTTCGATGTTTTCCAGGTAGTCATGCTCAATTGGTTCTGCTGACATCCTTCCTTCTAGAAATGAGACTGGATTCACAACGTTAGTTACTTGAATGGTTATGTCGTCTGACTCAGCTAGGATTGCTTGGTACTTTAAGAATCTGGAAGGTGACAACCAATGGCCACCCTTCTGTTCTAGTACTGCGGACACAGTGTGGGACACTAACACAGTCATTTTCTGGCCCATTGTAAGTTTTCTGGCCTCTTCTATGTTTATGATCACTGTGACCACTGCTTTCAGACAGCTGGGCCACCCTTTGCTCACTTCATCCAGTTGTTTGGAGAAATAAGCCATGGCTCTTTTGTGTGGTCCCAATTGTTGTGCCAAGACTCCTAAAGCCATTCCTTGCCGTTCATGAGAGAACAGCTAAAATGATTTTGTTACATCGGGCAGGCCCAAGGCTGGGGTTTTTATGAGTTCTTGTTTCAGTCTCTTAAAAGCTCCCTCTGCTTCGGGAGTCCAGACTAGGACACTCTTAGACTCTTTCAACAAATCATATAGTGGTTTAGCGAGTATCCCGTATTGATAAATCCATAAACGGCACCAACCTGTCATCCCTAGAAAGGCTCGTAGATCTCTCGCTATTTCAGGTTTAGGCATTTGGCAGATGGTTTCTTTTCTTGTTGTTCCTAGGGATCGTTGTCCTCTGGAAATTTCATATCCCAGGTACACCACTTTTTCTTGCGCCAGCTGCGCTTTCTGTTGAGAGACTCGATATCCACTTAAACTCAAGAAATTCAACAGAGAAATAGGCCATTTAACACACTCTTCTTCTGTCCCAGTTGCTATTAGCAGATCATCTACATATCGTAGAAGAGTACCATCTCTCTGTGGCCTTTGACCTTGAGGTAAAACTGTCCAGGTTAATTGAGTAACTCTCATTCTAAAAATTTCTCTATTATCAGTTCGATTCCCTTTCTTATCCTTTAGCTTCAGTGGGTATTATTTTCTGATTACTGGTTTTATACAACTGATAGTCAGGCTCAAAGCTATATCAGTTGTTCCTCGCTTACTTGGAATTCAAGTTTATTTTTGTTGAATTATTGGACAAATAAATCCTTACCTAGTAGAGACCTTGGAGAATTGGGTAGATAAAAATTTATAATCTTTTATTTGTTTCTCAATTTTATGCTTAAGAGGTTTTAAAAAATAGGGGTTTTTTTTCTGGTTGGCCTGTCGCTCCCACAACTTGTACAAATTTGTCACTTTTGGCATTAGTTCCTGATTCAAAACTAAAATATAACTCCTGTGTTGATTGAAAACTCTAATTCTTTTTCACCCTCCCCTAGCTCCATTTTAACTAGTGGGTCTGCTAGGGAATGATTCACCGGTCCTCTTCAGTCACTGCTCTGACAGGGGACAGTAGCACTCTTAAACTTCTCATTTAATTTAGGACGGTCTCGTTTTCAGTGACCTATTTGCAAGCAATAGGAACACTGTTTTGACTTTATTCTGGTTTGTCGGGAAAGGAAACCTCCTCTTCCCCTTGCAGGGTAACCACGACCTCTGCCTCTAGTATTTATCTCCAGGAACCTTGAGCTTTGGGTTGCTACTGCTACCACTACAACTTTAGCAACTTTCTCATCCTTTTTCTTTTTCTCTTCTCTCTCCCTATTGTTGTAACTTTCCAAGTTTCATTCATTACTGTCTCTAAATTTTCATCTGCAAGATGCTGGAGTTTTTGCAGCTTCTTTCTAATATCTGGGTTACTCTGTCCCATCAATAACGCTAGTAATTGTTGTTTGTTTGCTTTTGACACAGGATCTAAGGGTGTATATTTTCTCATGGCAGCTCTAAGTCTGTCTAAGAATTCTGAAGGCATCTCATCTCGCCCTTGTCTAACATTATGAAGAACTACCCAGTTAATTATTTTTGCTTTCTCTCCCTCTTTGTCCTTGTGAATAGCCAATCCCTTCCTCCTGATCGTTCTCTAAGCTTTCGGTATCTATTCTATCTTTATACTTTGTCTTCTTTTCTTTCATCCCTTCCTGGTTTCTGAGGGTTACTTTCTTCCCTATCTCTTACTGACTTTTGCAGGGTGCTCTCTTTCTCCTCCCTTCTTGATTCTAGCAGGCTGCTTTCTTTACTTTGCTGGCCTCCCATTATTATTATAGGGGATTTATCTGGGATTTCTCAATCTGTCCCACCGCGTCATACACAGAATATCTATCTATAATGTACTAGTTACTGCTGACAAATGTTAATCTTTCAAGGACAGATTCTCCCTGGACCTTTCAATTATTTAAGCATCAGTAATATACCAGCTGATCCAGGAGTCGTGGTCCTGAACTGGTTTCCAGTTGCAAATATTTTAAATCACTAGGGGTTGTACTCTAGTTTGTCTCTTCTCTAAATTGATTGTCTGATAAATTCTTTTACACTATTACAGCGAGCTTACACTTTTCCTAATTTATTTCACTGTCTTAAAATACCTTTTACTTTGTCTCAGCACTTCATACATACAACATCCAGCTGCTTTATCTGTTCCTAGCTCTGCAATCGCTTCACGGTGATGCTGCATCTCGGACACTCACGCACACACACACATTTGCACACTTTGAGTTCTTTAAAGTTTTCTATTACATTACCACTTAAGAGCAGAATCAAACAAACTACAATTTTAACACAGACCAGAACAGCTTGTAAAAAGCAGCATATAAAATGAAACATTACAAAGAAATTCACAGTACATTATCTCTAGCTACTGGATTCCAGGAATTCTTCAGTAGGACTAGAGGCTTCTCTGGGTCCTAGAGCCCCTTGTGCCAAGAAAATCAGGAGGAAACACTCTCAAATCTAACACACAGCGAGCAGTAACAGAAAGGACAAATCTTTATCCTAGGATTTATGCATGCTGGCAAAAGCTTATTCACTTTTACAGAACTGAGATCGCAACCATTTCCCATATAGAGTTGTAAGACATCTTACGAAATGCACCATATTACAAAAACATTCTACAAGGCAATATACATAATTCTTAAAAGACGAACAAACCACTAAGAACAGTGATTAAGATTAATGATAGAGCTTTTTCTGTACCTTTAAGTTTCAAATAGCATGTTATAGTTTCTTTTACTCGTTGATATAAACCAGAACAGTTCGCAAGAGAAACTCTCAATATATCATTCCTAACTTCTGCATTCCAGGAGTTCTCTAATAGTACAAGTAACTCCCTGGGTCCTAGAGCACTACCGGTCGATATTTCACATAGAACAGAAAGTGAACAAGGGAAATCAAAGTAGGAACAGTTTCAGACACAACACAAAAGCATAAAAGGTAAATTCAACATCACAAAGTAAAGACAATTCTTACACTGTAGTGTCGGGACTCTAACCCTTTTTCTGGCAGGACTCTAACCTGCTACTTTTGCAGGACTCTAACCTGCTGCTTTCGATACCTGGGACTCGAACCCAGTTTTAGGGCTAATGCCGAGGCGTCCCTACGGCTCCCTTTTGGGCGATAGCGTCCTATCCCCACCAATAA
>NW_021939454.1:51479-53228 GCF_001715985.3 Manacus vitellinus | reverse complement strand
CCCTTGTCTAACATTATAAAGAGCTGCCCAGTTAATTATTTTTGCTTTCTCTCTCTCCTTGTCCTTGGTTTTTTGTTCAGCAGTCCTGGTACAATATGAATAGCCAATCCCTTCCTCTTGATCGTTCTCTAAGCTTTCAGTATCTATTTTATCTTTATGCTTTCTGTCTTCTTTTCTTTCATCCCTTCCTGGTTTCTGAGGGTTACTTTTTTCCCTATCTCTTTCTGACTTTTGCAGGGTGCTCTCTTTCTCCTCCCTTCCTGATTCTAGCAGGTTGCTTTCTTTACTTTGCTGGCCTCCCATTATTATTATAGGGGCTTAATTATGCACTTATCTGGGATTTCTCAATGTCCCACTGCGTCATACACGGAATATCTATCTATAAAGTACTAGTTACTGCTGACAAATGTTAATCTTTCAAGGACAGATTCTCCCTGGACCTTTCAATTATTTGAGCATCAGTAATATACCAGTTGATCCAGGAGTCGTGTTCCTGAACTGGTTTCCAGTTGCAAATATTTTAAATCACTAGCGGTTGTACTCTAGTTCGTCTCTTCTCTAAATTGATTGTCTGATAAATTCTTTTACACTATCACAGCAAGCTTACACTTTTCCTAATTTATTTCACTGTCTTAAAATACCTTTTACTTTGTCTCAGCACTTCATACATACAACATCCAGCTGCTTTATCTGTTTTTAGCTGTGCAATTGCTTCACGGTGATGCTGCATCTCAGACACTCACGCACACACACACATTTGCACACTTTTAAGTTCTTTAAAGTTTTCTATTGCATTACCACTTAAGAGCAGAATCAAACAAACTACAATTTTAACACAGACCAGAACAGTTTGTAAAAAGCAGCATATAAAAATGAAACATTACAAAGAAATTCACAGTACGTTATCTCTAGCTACCGCATTCCAGGAATTCTTCAGTAGGACTAGAGGCTTCTCTGGGTCCTAGAGCCCCTTGTCTCAAGAAAATCAGAAGGAAACACTCTCAAATCTTGAGACAACTTAGAAGGGAATGTTAAGGACCATTAGTCTCCCAAATTTTTAAGTCAGACGCAACTTTAAATACATTACTGGACAATATTCCACACAAAACAGAAAGCAGACGAGAAAACACAAAGCAAAAGCACTTTTAAGAAACATATTGCCAGACAATACACAAAAGCACAAAAGGTGCATCACTTCCCATATAGAACTCTAAACATTTAGCAAAATAGTTTAGCAAAATAGTCTATGACACTCACAACATTTTACAAAATACTCTATGATACACAAAAGGCAAACAAACCAATACAAATAACAATCAGAATGCCACAAGTAATAGAATTTTTTTTTTTTTTCTCTGCTGTGTCGGGACTCTAATCCTTTTCTGGCAGGCCTCTAACCTGCTACCTTTGCAGGACTCTAACCTGCTATCTTTGCAGGACTCTAACCTGCTGCTTTTAATACCTGGGACTCGAACCCAGTTTTTAGGGTTAATGCCGAGGCGTCCCTCCGGCTCCCTTTTGGGTGATAGCGTCCTATCCCCACCAAACAAAATACCTTCCTCTATAAACTGCAGTTCAAAACATAAATACCTCTTAATTTGAAGCAGGAGGTTCGTATCCGTCGACTCATAAATCCAAGGGGTCGTGAGACTTGTCGCTGACAGAAATCTCGTCGGAGGAGCCCAGAAGCGTCACAAGCCCCTGGGACCATGGGTCGAGGAGCTTCCCACTCCTGCCTGGCTCGCCAAA